>NC_136622.1:9369430-9404430 GCF_933228915.1 Telmatherina bonti | reverse complement strand
CTTCCTCCACCATGAGAGAAACTGGTGTCATCATGCAGAGAATAAATTCTGCACCGGATTAATCTGTGGTGTTGACGCAGTTTTTTCCACAGAATCTGGGTTTTAGTGTTTAAATAAAGACACGATCTGAGGTTGGAGGTTCCAAATTTTAACACCAAAGGAAGAGATGGATTTTATCACACACAGAAATCTAAAAGACAGAAGATTTTAGTCTCTTTCATGACTCACAAACAGCATCGTTACATGACAACAGATAACCTGAGCACAAAGTCAGAGGTAAAAATACTGCGTCGCACTTTAAAATGTTTTAAAACACACATCTTGGAAATAGAAAAGACAAAACAACATCTGATGTTACAGGAAAAGAGTTTCATTTTGTTGTTTCCATATTTAATGTCCAGTTATGGAAATAACTTCTCGCCTCTCTGCTTGTATTGCTGTTTATAACAAGAAATCCTTTCACACTGAATAATCATGGAGGAGAAAAACTCAGGTAGAGTTTGTTAAGTAATGATACTGGAAGAAAGAATAAAACTTTCTCCACTAATATTGTAATACATGAAAATGGTGTTGGAGCAAAGTGTTCTTACACAATGAAATAAAATTAATCAAAAAAAAGAAATTAAATAAAATTTTAACACAATATTATAAATTAATTAAATTATATTTCTCTAAAATACAATTTACAATATTTAAAAATTAAATTAATTAAAATAGAAAATAAATTTTAAAAAAAAAACCAAAGTAAGATAATGGTAGAAACCAATATTAGATAAATAAAATATTCTATGCAATGAACAGAATAAAAAATACAGTGAGGTAATATATAAGACCAAATTAAAATAAAATCCCATTGAAAAAAATTTGATTAAATTAAATAAAATCCCACTTAAAAAAATTAAATTAAATTAAATTAAATCAGTCTAGATTCCACTTTTTGTGGATCTCTACGAATAAATATTTAATTTGTTTCATTTATTGGATTAGCACAACCGCACTTTCCAACAAAAAGTATAATAATAAAAACAAAACAAAACAAAAAACAATCCCACCTAACAGAGGCTGTCTTCCCTACTAATGTGTGTAATGTGTGACCACACACACGCACACAACAAAGCAGCTGGCAGTCTTATTAATCCAGAGACAGTTATAAGTATGGATTTAATGATGCAGAGTAAAGTCTGCAGCAGATCAGAATGGCCACCATGTTGCTGAGTTTGGTCCTCCAAACAGTGCATGGAGCGGTGAACAAGCTTTGCACGGGGGGGGGGAACGGGAGGGGGGGCAGTGGGCAGAGAGGCCTAACAGGAGATCTACTGTCAGCACTAATGTTCATCAGGACAGCACCGGCCAGTAAAAAGTCTGCGGTCCACGCACACAGGAAGGTGCACTGATGAACAGAAAGGAATCAATTATTTTGATATGATAAACAATCAAACGGCAGTGATGCAGCCTCTAAAAGACAGCTTTGTTCAGGAAACCAGCGGCGCCTACAGGCACAAGCTGAGTTTCTGTTTCACGGAGGAATGCTACTGCTGATGCTGTTTTTATTGAAATGTGTCTTCCTGCTGGAGGGATACACACACCCACCTACATGTTTACATATTACAGATCAATTAAATAAGAGTTCAGTCAAACATCTGGGACATATTTTACTTCTTAACAGGCAAATTAAAAAGAAAACGCTTTTATTCTGTTGCTGACATGAAGTTAGAGACCTCCACTTTAACTGGTTTTTCTACAGGAAAGAAAACCGAAAAGTTCAGCTGTGAACTCTGAAAATTAGAAGAAAAAACTCTTTTCTGCCTGATGAGCAACAACACAGTGTCGCGCTGAATAAACACGACCGGCCTGAGAGTGAGACAGGAGATTGCATGTTATCAGCGTCCTTCAAAAGCAGCAGCAGGATTATGAAAGAAGTGAATCTGCAGCAGAACAATGCAGTCAGCTGCTCCCAACACGTCAAGACAAAAACAGCCTGTCTGTCTGTCTGCTGAATGCATAATCAGTCACTCAAGGACTCACTTTTCCAGAGAATTCATGTGTAAGTGGAATTCACCACCATCAGCACAAACATCATGTACTTTTACAAAGAAAATACATAAACATGGAAAACATTATCACCACAATGTCAACAACAACAAAGTTAATTCAATCAGGTCCAAGTAAACAAGGAGTGCCACTTGTTGCTGTCAGTCCCACCGCAGTAAATCAGTTATTTAAACCCCACCATCCAGCTCCAGTCATATCTGTAAGGTTAGAAAGCCATCATCTCCAGATTGATAGCTCTTCATTGAGCCTTTGTGGTCCAGGACAATAGAAAGTGAGCGGGAGGCCTCCGTGTGTCACATGGGGGTTCCTTTGATTAACATACAAGACCTGGTTGTGGAGCAGGATCTCAAAGTACTGCAGGAATACCAAGAAGTGAGTCACAACATGAGGGAGGGGGGGGGGATGTTTTAGGGCTGATTCCACCGGGAGAGGTTCTGTTTTCAGCTGAATGATTAAAACTTTTCTGTAAAAATAAAATCACCTCATGTCCACGTTCATCCAGACGACAAGCAGATTCATCGCTGTGGCATTTTAATGGACCAAACCTGCACATCTGCTGGTGTTTTGGTGACAGTTGCTGCTGATGGTCCCACATGTCTGGCAGCAGCAGAAATCTGGAAACAGCTTGTGGTATACTGGTACAGTCTAACCAGCCACAAGCCTTGACTAATGCAGGAGATAGTTTTGGCGAATGGAGTCTTTGTTCCCTGCTCTGATGGGAGGGGTTACAGATAAACTTTTTCTTCTTCTTTTAGACATTGCTGCCATTTGGGGGAGGGAGTGTGTGTGTCTCAGTAATGAGTCTGCTGAATATCTTCATTGATTGTGTGATGTATAGCTTTAAGTCAGCATCAGGGGGGGAGAGAGGGGCTGTTTTCTCACTGTAAATGGGCTTATTTATCTCTAAACATAAAGGGAAAGCAGAATAAACTCAAAGGTGACTTCAGTGGAGAGGCTTTTTCTTAACAAAGACTCCATCAGAAGTTTAGATTTGCGCTCTGAAAAGGGAGACAAACGTGGTGGTTTGATAAGTTGCTTCTTTCACGCTTTGCGTCGTGAAATAGGAAGAACCTGAAATCTGACATGACTCAACCAACCTGCTTCTGCAAAAACGAAGGAAAGAAAAACCCCTCATGTAACTGTGAGAAGTTTGAGGAACCCCTCCCCCACCTCCACATGGTGGAGGCTGACGGGAGAAACGTGGAGGAGCTCCACTGGTGGCTGACTTCAGCCCGGATCCACACCTCAGAACCGGAACACGGACCGGTACCAGGTTAGTGAACAGAACCCAGAAAGCAGATTTAACTGGAAACAGAGAAAAAAACTGCGAACATCAAAGAAAGAAAGAAAGTCACCTGCGACAAAAGCGCAAATCTCATTCATGATTCACTTTATTGTTTCTCTGATTCTGCGCACTGACCCTTATGTCATTCACGAGCACGTGACTTTCCAATGGGGCTTTTTTTGTGGGGGGGCATCGTGCACGCGCTCCATCTTCCAGAGGAGCGAGCCGTAGTGGGAGCGCGCATCAGAAGTGAACAGCTGCAGGGTGAGGAAGGAGGAGGAAGAATCTGAAAGACCAGTACCGATATGGTCCACGTTGAGACCAGAAGCAGCTCCCGGTCCGGGTCTCTCTGACACCGTTCACCCGGAAACTGCGTGCGCATGTGTGTTCGGTGAGTTGTGGTCCTAGTTCTGGACCTGGTTCTGGTTCTGGACCTGGTCGGGACCACACCAAACTTCTCAGCTAACAGTGAACGAGTTTCTGGTCCCCGGAGGTTCGGTTGAGACGGTTCAGGGGTCAAACCGGAACCGTGTCCGAACACAAAGTTTTGTCATGAAGTTCTTTTCTTTTCCTGGTTTCAGGTCGCGCGTTCCCAAACAGCAACGTGAAAAGGGCTGATGTTGGTGTGTTTGCTTCATTCACTAACAAACAAACAAACAGGTGACGGCGGCTCGTGCGCGGGTTATGATGCACATATAGAAATGTAATATCTGCCGTGTACTTTATTGAAGTTGGCTGCTGTGCGCGCGAGCGTCTCCCTTCGTGACGTCGACGTTTTCATAATGACATCGCTGATTACCTAATTACCAACAAGGTGGTTACACACACACACACACACACACACGACTGAGAACTTTACGCACACGCGCTTGCGCACGAGCAAAGTTTAACTGAAGATTTCCTCATTTGATCAGAATGTAGATCTGAAACACGAACCTGGAGAAATGGAGAGGTTAACTGACTGGGACCAGTACAGGACTGACTGGTAAACCTGTTTAATTCGGACCACCTGGTTCTCATGTCAGATAAAGTGTTGAATTTAAACGTCAGTAACTGATGTTATACTTTTATTTATTAATTTTTTGCAGAAAAAGTTTAATCTGAGCGGAGGTGTCCTCATGAACCTGTCCGACCTGTACGACTGACAAACTGTATGTTACGATGACGTGACAGACTGGAGGGATTGTACGTTACGACGACGTGACGGACTGGAGGGATTGTACGTTACGACGACGTGACGGACTGGAGGGATTGTACGTTACGACGACGTGACGGACTGGAGGGATTGTACGTTACGACGACGTGACGGACTGGAGGGATTGTACGTTACGACGACGTGACGGACTGGAGGGATTGTACGTTACGACGACGTGACGGACTGGAGGGATTGTACGTTACGACGACGTGACGGACTGGAGGGATTGTACGTTACGACGACGTGACGGACTGGAGGGATTGTACGTTACGACGACGTGACGGACTGGAGGGATTGTACGTTACGACGACGTGACGGACTGGAGGGATTGTACGTTACGACGACGTGACGGACTGGAGGGATTGTACGTTACGACGACGTGACGGACTGGAGGGATTGTACGTTACGACGACGTGACGGACTGGAGGGATTGTACGTTACGACAGCGTGACGGACTGGAGGGATTGTACGTTACGATAACGTGACGGACTGGAGGGATTGTACGTTACGATAGCGTGATGGACTGGAGGGATTGTACGTTACGATAGCGTGATGGACTGGAGGGATTGTACGTTACGATAACGTGACGGACTGGAGGGATTGTACGTTACGATGACGTGACGAACTGGAGGGATTGTACGTTACGATGACGTGACGAACTGGAGGGATTGTACGTTACGATGACGTGACGAACTGGAGGGATTGTACGTTACGATGACGTGACGAACTGGAGGGATTGTACATTATAATGACATGACGGCTGAGTGCAGTTGGTTTCTAGGATTAGGAAGTGAAATGCTTTCATCAGTGGCCTCAGCGTAGAGGAAATTAGTTTTCGGAGGAGTCAATATGTTTCCTGTTTTAGCGCTTCTGTGATGAACTCCTAGCTCTTGTCATGCCAGGTGTTTTATCCACCTGAGCCAGATCAGAATCATCAATCCTTTTTGTTTTTTCCTCCCAGGTTCTAATCTGGAAAGGACGATGCCGACTCACTCGCTGCTGCCGTACGTGGACAGTCCAGACGGACACGTTCAGGATGTACTGAGCAGGAACAACGTGAGCGTTCCGGGTCCTGGCTGTAGCATGACGCCACCCTCCACCCCGCTGCCCCCAGCAGGCACTGCTCCTCTGTCCTGCATGTTCTGTGAGCAGACTTTTGCCCATCAGGACGAACTTGGCCCCCATGTACTGACCCAACACCCCACTACCTTCTTTGAGCCGACGGTGCTTCGAGTGGAAGCAGAATTCCGGGTCCCAGGAGAGAGAGCAGGAGCAAAACCCAGCAGCCTCCCTGTGGAAAAGGAGGAAGTCCACAGCTGCATTGTGTGTGGTCAGGTGGCACAAGATGGCGGCGAGCTGGAGGCTCATATGAGGAAGCACAAGGACTACTTCACATACTGCTGCAGCGTCTGCGGACGGCGCTTCAGAGAGTCCTGGTTTCTGAAAAACCACATGAAGATGCATGTAAAACCAGGAGCGAAGGGCAAGGCCCTGCAGCACCTGGAGACCCCGGTGATGGTCAACGATGTCGTCCAGGAACCTGCGTCCGAGCCCGTGGTCACGCTTTACAAGATGTGTATGGTTTGTGGCTTTTTCTTCCCGGATCACGACACTTTAGCAGAACACAGTAAAGTCCATAACCGCGAGGTGGAACTGGGAAGGGACGACGATGGAGATGCTGGAACCCAGCAGGAAGATTTTCTGAGAGGTGTAAACCTTCTGCCTACCTCTGGAGGAATCGCCCAGAAAAATGGGAGGTCATCAAAATGGATTCCTCAGCTGGATCCCTTCAACACGTACCAGGCCTGGCAGCTCGCCACCAAGGGGAAGGTCGCAGTCGGCCCCAGTAATAGCAAAGACACGGGCCACGAAGTCAGCACGGACAACGAGGACTGCGGCTCCGATAAGGAGGAGCTGAATGTTTGGACCGAGGGCCAAGGAGACAAAACCGAGAAGGAGGTTCCTGGGCGAGAGCATTCTCAGGTCGTTTCAGAGGGTCCAAACCCACCTCGGAGGTCTCTGATGCAGAAAGATAGAGACAAAGAAAGGCCCACCACGTGTGAGGAATGTCAGAGGACGTTCAGGACCTACCACCAGCTGGTTCTGCACTCCAGGGTCCACAAGCGGGACAGAGGCGGTGGAGAAAGTCCAACTTTCTCCATAGATGGGAAGCTGCAAAGAACCGGCTCAGTGGAGCCTGCAGAGGAGGGGTCTGAGGAGGGGCTGGAGGAAAACCTGGTCTCAGGTAAGTTCAAGTTGTTATTTTGGCCCCATTTAAAGCCACACAGTTACCAAGAGCTCCCTCTGCTGGTGGGAAGGGGGAAGCGTACCTGGAAGTTTTACCTGACTTCTTTGTTTTTTTTTGTCTTCAAGGTGAAGATGGTTTTGATCGATCAAAAGTCCGATCAAAGGAATGCAGTTATTGTGGCAAATCTTTCAGATCAAGTTATTACCTGACGGTCCATCTGAGGACTCACACAGGTAGACCAGCCTCTGATTACAGCACGTTTGTCCTCCCAGTTCCCAGCAGAAGCTTTGAAACTCCTGCTTTTCTCTTTCAGGTGAGAAACCTTTCAAGTGTGCTTACTGTGATTACGCTGCGGCCCAGAAAACCTCGCTGAAATATCACCTGGACCGGCGTCACAAAGACAAACCCTACGTGGAAATTCCCGTCAGACCGGGGACTTTGCTGCCGTCTCCTGATGACAGGAAACACGGACACGACTCGTCTCCTGGCGAGCTTCCTGAAGCCAGGTTGAGCCCAAACAGAGCAGCAGATGACGGGTTTGACGGCGTCGAGATGGAGGTTGCCGAGCCACAAGTCCAGATGAACGCCGAGCCGGACGACGTGTGTCCGCCTGCCGAGGACAGGAACCAGGACACTGAGGTCCCATTAAATCTGTCTCTAAAAGTGTCTCTGCGTATTCCTGCTGGTGTGGAGCCCAAACCGGCGTTAAACCCGGCGTCCTGCCCGTTCTGTGCCTATAAAACCGTGTACCCAGAGGTTCTGACGATGCACAGGAAGCTGACTCATAAAGAGAAGTCCGACGGCACCAGGAGGACCGGATCTGGAGGTGGAATAAAACCGAAACGTCACACAGGCTGTCCCCCAGCGCTTGACGGGAAGGACGTCTCCCCGCTTCTGATGACTGACCGGCGCCACCCTCGCCGAACCAAGTCCCCACCCCCACAGCCGACCAAACCTCCGGAAGGCGTTCTTGTTAACCCACCTCATGGTCCGAAGCGGTCCCCGGACCCTCCGCAACAGGATGCAGTCCAGGACACCCAGCGTTACCAACAGACCCCCAACCTTCGCCCCAGCCAGGAGTCCTCCAGGTTCCCAGAACTCTTGAGAAAGCCCCCCCCAGGCAACAGGTACGTGCTGGACGGTGGGGGCATTGCTGAGCGGGGCTACCCGAGCAGAACCAGCGCCGCTTGGCACTCCGACGCCACCCGCCTGTGCCTGTCCAGCGGGTTCGGGACCCTCCCTCAGGTGGACTTTGGTGAACTTACTGGAAAGAGACTGAAATTCTCAGTAGCTGCCGGCAGGGAGGCTGAGACCGGCCCGAAGTCTGCTTTCAGGGGACCACCAGACGGATCCAGCAGGCTGCTCCTCACAGGGAGGGGGGTCAAGACCACATCACAGGGACCAGGTCCAGCCACAGCGGCTGAGGCTCTGGGACCAGTAAACAGTAGCGCTGCTCCTCTTGGAGGAAGTTTGGACTCGGAGTGGAGCATGATGAACCTTCTGCACACCTGCACGCCAAGCGACCTGGCAACGCTGTATCACAGCACGCCAACCAACCCCGGCCACGGAGGACTGGCCAGCACCAGAGCCGGTACGTACCCCATCCGCTGACTCAGCAGCTCGCCGATGTCAGAATGAATGGCGTCTTAAACAACTAACGACTCAGAAAGATCCTGACGAACCATGTGTGAACCATCTCATCAGCTCAGGAAGGGAAACGGCATGTGTGTGTCACCACGTTGTTTTCCTCCCGTGTTCTCATTGGACAGCGCGGCAGAGGAAGGGTTGTTCCCGCTCTGCGGACGGATTCAGCCGTCCCGCTCGGATTTCTCTGCTTCCAGATGGAAGACAGACACCTTGCTCCCCTTTTGGTTTCCTTCCTGACCTGATGAGACGGTTTGGATCCCACATCCTACGTCACGATGCTGAGAATTGTTTGATAGTTTGTCAGGGACCATGTAGAATTCAGACCAGACTGCACCACATGGTCGCTTCCTGCTGGGATCCTTTCCATGCCGTTCCTGTTGGAGGCAGGAGGGAATTATGGGTCAGAGAGGCAAAGAAAGAAACAAATGTTGGTTTAATCTGAAGACATTTTCCTTTAAACGCTGAAGTGTTGTTTTATTCATGATGTCATGCATGGGCTGCAAATCTGCTGAAATATGGACAGAAGACGTCTGGATGTTTGTGTCCAGTCCCTCATTTTGATGTGGGGATTTAAAGCAAAGAGTGAAATGCTGAAATGTTTTATTATCTGCTCACAAATCAGAGAAATTTGCAGCTTCTGGATAAAAAAAAATACAAATATTACATAATCTTAGCAGCAGGTCCTGCTTCTTTCCAGACTGGACGGGTTTGTCCTTTTCTGCGTCTGTCCAGACTGGACGGGTTTGTCCTTTTCTGCGTCTGTCCAGACTGGACGGTTTGTCCTTTTCTGCGTCTGTCCAGACTGGACGGTTTGTCGTTTCTGCGTCTGTCCAGGCTGGACGGTTTGTCCTTTTCTGCGTCCGTCCAGGCTGGACGGTTTGTCCTTTTCTGCGTCCGTCCAGGCTGGACGGTTTGTCCTTTTCTGCGTCCGTCCAGGCTGGACGGTTTGTCCTTTTCTGCGTCCGTCCAGGCTGGACGGTTTGTCCTTTTCTGCGTCCGTCCAGGCTGGACGGTTTGTCCTTTTCTGCGTCCGTCCAGGCTGGACGGTTTGTCCTTTTCTGCGTCTGTCCAGGCTGGACGGTTTGTCGTTTCTGCGTCTGTCCAGGCTGGACGGTTTGTCGTTTCTGCGTCCGTCCAGGCTGGACTATAGTGAATCATATGAGTGTAACTCGTCATGTTTTGTATTTTCATATAAAAATCTCCAAACAGAAGCTGTAATATTTAATAAATGGAGCTGTAAAAAGTTTTTGCTAACTTCTGATTTTTCACCGTTTTGTAAAATTTTCAGACCTAAATGTATCATCTCACAGATTTTTAGATGTTTTTGTAATTGTAGAAACTTAGATCTGGAGGCGACGGAGCTTTTTCTGTGGCAGGTCCCAGACTGGACAAATCTCCCTCTTTATGTTAGACCTGCATGATGACTAAACACTGTAAATCTCTGGAAGATGTTTTTATTAGCTGGTTTTTAATGAAACGTTGATCTGAACAGTTTAACCGTTTAGTTTTTATTTCTAAAAGACTTTTAGTCAGCTTCATTGCATTGCTTTAGTGATCCAACACTTATTAATCCTTCATGTTGAATGTTTTAGCTCTGGTGCACCTGACATTTACAGGGCGTGATTTCAAATGTTTATTAATTGTAATGTTTGAAGCAGCGATTTCTGGAGGAATTCAAATCCTTGTAACTAAAACTGCCAGAACTCTGATGTGATTTCACACGTGCAGTTTTTGGAGGTGGGAGCAGAAAAGTCCAGATTGTTTGGTGACGTACGTCCTCAGCAGCGCAGGTCAGACGTTCGGCTGGATCTGTCATGATTAATGTGGTGAATTGTTTCCAGGCAGCAGAGTTGTGCTGTTCCAGCATCTACCTGGCCTTCCCAGCCTGCCGAGGAGAGATCCTGCAGCGGCGTTCCCAAATCAGCGCTACGGCACCACAGATAAGAGCTCCTGAAGTAAGAAGCAGCATCCAGTCGGATTTTATGTTTTACTTTCACTCAGAATTTAGGAACATTTAACTTAACCTTGTTTTTTTTTTTTTTCCCCTCCCTCTTCCCAGACTTGTGCTGCTACCTTCATTCAGGAGAACTTGATGAAAGAAGAGTTTAATTTATGGATGAATTGAGTTTGTTCTCAGAACGTTTCTTTGCTTTAATTTAATTTTAGGCCAGAAGAAGAGAATTTGTGTTGCAGAGACATTTCAACGCTGACATTTTCGGCGTGCGTATTTGATTTTTTGTTTTTTTGTTTTGGACTGATAAAGGTGCTCTGAAATTTCTCCATTGGTGCCCACTGGGAAATGTCTTCCCTCCTGAAACGCTGACTGCTTCCATCGCTGGTCCGCGCTGAACTTCTACCAAGTGGCTGCGAAACATGAAACTACCTGTAAGACGTGGAGACGCGTCGAGCTGAACCTGAAGGAAGCAGGTGGCACGTTTGCTGCCGCTCATGTGCGGCAACGCCCTAAATCTCTGGAGGAGGAGGCATTTGGCTGGATAGCTCCGTCACCGTGGCAACCGTCTTGTATTGAAGCGCTCTACCTCGTTTTAAAGCTGCTGAAGCCACGGTGTTGACATCTGGACGTGCGTCCTGATCAGAGACGGATGTCCTTCCACACGTAAACAGCCAAACTCCACGTCTCTACTACTGATCAACTTTAACGCGCTTTGGGTTGTGGACTCACTTTAAACACTGATCAGAACTGTTCCACTGGGACTGGTCTTAACTACTTTAGCGGCGCTTCAGGTCCATCAGCTATTGGCTGGAACGGATTTCACTCAGGGCTGATTTCTGCACATCCAGTGACCGTCCGGCGTCGTCTCCACTCCTCCTCGGCCACTTTCCCACGCTGTCTGACCTCATCCCCGGCGTCCTGGGAGCGACCTGGTCCCCTCCCCGTTGTGCCTCCCTGCCGCTGTTGTCAGAGCGACTTGTCCACCCTCGTCCCTGTGGTCCACCGTTGTCTCCGTGGCGATGGTGCAGGAAGTCCTTGAAGCAGACTCTGTTAACTGTGAATAAGTCTCAGGATGCTCTGTGCCATTTGGCGGTTTTGTTTCTGTCTTTACGTCACTCATAAATTCATGTAAGAATGGAAACCTTGTTTTGAGATTTGTATGACAGGTTTGGATAATAAAGTGAGAGGTGTACATGACTGTTTGTCTTTCCTCATGTGGTCTTCCTCTGTCCTGATGATGGAGAATCAGCTGCAGTGCATGAAGAGAGGCAGGACACAGGACTGCTGCTAGGACCTGAAGAGTGCTCAGATCTGGATTACACATCGATGGTTGGACTGAAGCTGGTTTATCACATATAAAACCTGCAGTGTGTTCGAGCTGCAGCTTGCTTCTGTGTGTTGATAATTAATTTGATGCAAGCTGAAAAAGTTTTCGAAGAACTTTCTTCACCTTCATCCTTTAAGCTGAGCTTTCTGTCAGTCCTCTGAACTGACTGCAGGTTTCGATGCACGTTTAGAGTTTTAAGTTACTTTGACAAACAGCAGAATCGTTACAAATCAGCGTTTCTGACTGCAGACCAGACGAGTGCACCGCCGGAGCTTGGGTAGATCATGGGGAGCCAGTAAATGTATGTCGTACAACATCCCAGTTTCTGTATTTTACACCAACTGGTCTTATTTCCATTGCTGAATATCAGAGATACAAAGGCCCTTTGATGTGCTTTTGTATGAAAAGTGCTTTACAAATAAAGTTTGATTTGATATGAAAAGACATTTTTTCACCACATCCTCCTTTGCAGCTGATTGAACCTGTTAGTTTCTGCAATTTTACAGACACATTTCTCACAACGTGAAGCTCATTTGCCAACAAAACAGCTCCGTACTGCTGAAGTTTAAACACAAAGTACTTCATTTTGCTCTGGTCTCTCCATCACCGTGATTACCTGGTAGTCTCGCTCATTTCCTGACAAACTGCTGGAAAGTCAGTTTGGTTGTGTTCCATGCTGTGAAATAAACCGTGTTGTACGTACACCATCCAGCTACTAGTTCTTTACATTTATCTATCATACAGTAAAAACCAGTCTACAGTTGGCATGATCAGTCGTTTCAACACAGCCTCATGCTTTTTACCAAACATTAATCACATTAATCTGCTTGTGATGATATCATTTCCAGTTTTTCAGGTGAGCCCACAAGTTGGTAGAACACGTCCACCAGGTGTGCAAATAGGGATGTGCTTAAACTTGTCCTGGTCTATTTTCTGCTTCCTGTTGGAAATGACTTATGAAGTATATTTTCACAGCTACACGGGCTGTTTGTGTAACTGTGCTCTCGAAACAAAGCCGAGGCATGTGAGATTATTCCAGAAGTGTCAGAATCAGAAAATGTAAACGTAACCCGCAGCAGTAGAAAATGTAAGAGGTCAAAGAAAAGCACATTATTTTCAGTCAAATGACAACAGAATGAATTTGGTGAGTTTAATCTCTGCTGGTAAGTTGTTCCACTTGTTGGCAGCTAACAGCTTCTCCATGTTTAGTCTGGCCTCTGGTCTGGACTCTGGTCCCTGGTCTGGAGTCTGGTCTGGAATCTAGTCTGGTCTCTAGTCTTATCTCTGGTCTGGTCTTTAGTCTGAACTCTGGTCTACACTCTGGTCTGGTCTCCAGTCACTGATCAGGTTTGAAATCTGGTCTGGTCTCTGGTCTGGACTGTGGTCTGTGGTCTGGTCTCTAGTCTGAACTCTGGTCTACACTCTGGTCTGGAGTCTGGTCTGGTATTTGGTCTCTGGTCTAGTCTCTGGTCTTGACTCTAGTCTGAAATCTGGTCCGGTCTCTGGTCTGGACTCTTGTCTGGACTGTGGTCTAGTTTATGGTCTGGACTCTTGTCTAGTTTCTGGTCTTGTCCCTGGTCTGGACACTGGTCTGGACTTTAGTCTAGACTCTGGTCTAGTTTATGGTCTTGTCTGGTCTTGACACTGGTCTGGACTTTAGTCTAGACTCTGGTCTGGTCTCTGGACTCTGGTCTGGACTCTGGGAGTCCTTGGCTCTAAGAACTCTCCAGGGTTTTGTATTTTTTTAACGTATTACAGATGGATTCTGGTCCTAAACCGTTCTGGGATTCTGTAAACCATCAGAATGGTTTTGAAGTCTGTCCTGTGACTGACTGGAAACCAGTATAAACTGGAAACCAGTATAAACACATTAAAACGGGTGTGATGTGTTCAGTCCCAGTTAAAGCTCCAGCAGCAGCATCTGGATGAGCTGCAGATGTTTAACGCTCTTTCTAGGAATTCCTGTTAAAAGACCGTTCCAGTAGTCCAGTCTACTGGAGATGAATGATGGAGGAGTTTCTACTGGTCTTACTGGGAGACCAAACTTCTCATTCTGTTGATGTTTCTCATGGTAATCTGATGGTCGTCTGGTGACAAAGACACATAAAGTTGTGTATCGTCTGCATAACTGATAATCTATGTTAGGGTTAATAACTGATGTTGGAGTTGTTAGGGGGGGTTGAGTGTTGTAGGGAACTGTTGGCGGTAAGGGGAGTGGTCGCCAGGACGTTTCCATGGTGATGTGTTCCAGGCATGTCCCACTGTGAGGACACCCAAGGGAAGAAAACCCAGACACGAACTACTTTCTTGGCTGGCATAGGAAAACTTTGGGATCTCAGTGTAGTTAACTCTTCTATGGCTGTGTTTAGAGCAGGGGTGGTGAAACATAAGGCCCTGGGGCCAAAACCAGCCCGCCACCAGAGGGTCCAATCTGAACCGCAGGATGAATCGAGTAAATATGAAAATAACAGAAGATATTAACTGTACTGCAGCAACGAAAGTAACTATTATTATAATAAAAGTAACTGTAATTCCTGTGGATCTGATTTGTGAGGGGTGTCAGTTCAGGTAGTCAGGATTATTACACATGTGGAATTGTGCACGTGTGTCTGGCAAAATTACTTTGATCACAATGTACTGTTTTTTTTTTTTGTTTGTTTTTTTTTTACTTCCAAAACAATTTCATTAATTAATTGTAATCTGTTTAATAAAATTGACACTTACAATTTATCCTGTAATCATTTTTCCTATAATAAAATTAAAGGATAAATTGTAATAATGTGAAAATTGTAACTTATTGATCAAACTGCTTTTTTGTTTGTTTGTTTGGGACATTTCAGGTTTTACAAGGATTTCTCAAGAGAAAGATCATTGTAAATATATTGATAATGGATTTGTCTGAATAAAAACAAAGGCAAGGTAGAGTTTTTATTCATAGGCTATTATGATTTTATTTTACTGGTCCAGTCAACTTCAGATCAAGCTGAGCTGTTCGTGCCATTTGAATTAAATGAGCTGTCCTCAGTGACAAAGACTGACCACCAGAGGGCAGTGTTTACACAGTGTTGACTGTGGCCAGCTGTAATATCAGACCTCTGTAGTACAGTTAACTTCAATACAAGTCTACCCTCGGGCCAGACACACAGTGGAATTAAAGAGCCACTGTGCAAAACACAACAACATATTTAAATCCAAGTTTTTCCTTTTTAACAAAGCTGATTTTTGTGCACAGAACAGCAACAGAACCGAATTCACCTTTTTGGTTTCATAGTCACACAGATTCTTTCTGCAGAAACACACCTGCAGTGACGTCACTGACGGAGCGCCACCGCAGAAATTCATTCTCTACTCACAGAGCATCTCATGAAAAATAATCTCATGAAATAAATTTGGAAGCAGCTTCTGCATCAACAGAGACATCAGTTCATGATTGTTGACTTTCCATATCTATAAAAGGAGACAACTGACAAAACCTATCATGGCTGTGCACTCTGTAAACAACAAACTGCAAGGGGCAATCTTCAGCACATAGAGCACTTTAAACTTTGATTCCCCCCCCCCCCCTTCTGGAGTAGACCACATCTGTTGGCTGTCTGTTCCCCTGGGCCAGCACTGTGTAATCTATTGCATTAGCTCACATTAGTGCATATCGCCCATGGGCCTTGGTAATCACAAACGCAAAATGAGCATTTCACTTAGCATCACCCTCGTATTACCTCACACTGTGGCAAACTTGGTGCAAACGCATGGCAGAGAATGCAAGTCGACAACAACTTACGACATCCATCCTGTTACAGCCGAACCCCGAGTCACAAAGCTGGGAGGCTTTTCACGGAAGGCCTCTTTATAAGACAAAGACAGAGTGCATGTATATTTTTTTTATCAGATATATTTGCTTCCTGTTCTTTGTGATTGTAGCTCACCCAGAAACATTTACATTTATGCCAGAATATGTGCCTCATGGTACGTCATTGTCCGCACGCGCCTCCCTGTGATTTGGCCTGATCTTCCTACTTTATTTTCGCACGGTGTCGCAGCCTGTTACATGTTGTTTCTGTAAAACAACAGGAGTAAAGATTTGATTAGAACTTCATTTGATCACTGTTTTTTTATTCTCTCCACATGATGCTTTGTAAATAAAAGAGACATGGACAAGAACAAGCCATGAAAACACTCACACTTCGTACGAATTCACGTGGAGCTTTTTCCTTCGGTATTCTGGGACATAGAATGGAACAGCTGAGGTGCTTACAGCTGCTTATCAAGTTTCTATCATCACAGGATTTGTTTCAAACTGAATCCCTCGTTGCCAGTTGCAAACACAAACAGCGTTTAATGTTTGCGTTGTTTTTGCTTTTCTATCGGAGACTTGCGGATACACTCATGTGTGACAGGGGATGTGTTTAATGATTTTAACCGTCTTTCTCTCCACTGTTATGACTATCAAATCTCCTAACTCCATCCCTTCCTTTTAAAGTCAATCTCATGTTTTTCTCCTTCCCCTTAAGTGCTCTCTCTTATTTTCAGTCCTTTCATCACTCATAATTGTTGCCTCCAGATTGTCAACTTGCATGAATTAGCAATTGGGCCAGCAAAGCAGATTATGGTCAATTGTTGAATATCCTGTCAGAATTTGAGGCTGAAAGTCGGCTCCGGCTGTGATCGCTCATCATCGTCACCCCATTCCTTTGAGGAAGAGGAGCAATGTAATTGTTCCCACAAAAACAGCCTCTGGCCTAAGGAAAGGGATTTGGGTGTCTGGAGACAACAGAGGCCATATGGAGCGGGCTGAGATAGCAAGGCACATGTTCAGAATAATGGATGACGTGTCATGTTTCATGTTGCAGGGAAGCCATCAAGAGACCTGGGTTGGGGAAATCAAAAGGCTCACATACAGCAAAAGCGACTGTTGGACCATTTAGCATTTTTTGATTATTTTGTATGCTGGGAAATCCCTGAACATGTAGCCTTGAAGAATGTGGTGGTCTGTTTTCAATACCTGTGGTCTGTAGAAGTTATTTATGAGTTAATACAGCCAGGTTCTTATTGGAGCAGATGACTCTACCACCCTGATAAACCAACCACCTGTTTACAAGAGACAACAAAGTCATACAGATTTTCTGCAAATGCTGTTTGGTGTGCTGATTTGCCTGAAATACTAGCGCTAATGGATTTAAACAGATTTATTTAACATTTACAGCCACCAGCAGAACAATATGGTGGTTTTAATCAATATAAACATCTTCATAATCCTGAAGTGAGTTTAGTATGTTTTTAAACTTAGTGGTGTATTATTCAGAAAAGCTGGCAACACACCTTATATAAACTATGTATAATATAATGTACTTTTATAGAAGTAATGTGTTATTTTGCGTTGTCTCTTAAATTAAAATGAACAAATAACTGATAACATGATTAGTTTTTATGTCTTATTAGATTATAAATTTATATTGTAAAGCTAACTTGTATCCCTATGTTGATTTAAATGGCTTCATTTGTGTTTTAGGTTCTCTTTCACCGAGCGTCTCATCAGTGCTGCTACAAGCAGACAGATTCCAGGAGAAAACGTTTCTGTTTTTAATCAGAGTCGGTGAGAAATCTGCATCTCTGAAGGACAGAAGGGCAAAATTTATGTACAAAAAGTAAAACATTATATGTCATAATGTTCTTATGCTCATTTATGTAAAAACACTGATGTGATACTTTAGTAAATTATTTGCTTGCTTTTTCATGCAGTTGAAAAAGCTCCATATGGAGATGGATATAGCCCCCCCCCCCCCCCCCCCCCCTTAGAGAAAACAGCACCAGCCGCCACTTACCAAAATTTAGCATCTGCAAGGTTGGCACAGCTTCTAGTAAAGTTTAGCTAGAAGTTAAAGACAAAAACTCAAATTTGTTTTTGTTTGATTTCATTTGGAGTAAATATGGCGGCCCTGAGAGGACAAAAATGGCAACAAAACTACGAAAGACAGCATGACAAGACAGCATCAAAATCAAGTGCTTGATAACATTTCACAAAAACACAACTAAATTACAGGAAACAGACATAAAAAAGACAAATGCAACCAAAGCCTTTGGTGTAAAAGAGGCGGTGAGTCTCAGCAGGACTGCCCACATAAAGAAAGTTGAAATAACGTAAACTAACTTTTCAGAATCCATAAAACAACCCAATATTTCTCTGAAATAATTAATCAAAGACGACAAAGACAAAACTCGGGTTTTACAAAGAGAAAAACAAAAAAAACAACAAATAACAGAAAAGCATTTTCAAATTATTTTGTCATATAAACACAAATGGAAAATAAAAACTAAATTTTACAAAACAAATGTTTTTGCAATGTTGCCTCATGTCTGTGGTGTGCAGTGGTGGACATGTATGACCGGAGAATTTCATATAGACTATAAAACAGTACTGTTTGATGAGATATTGATCAGTAAAATGATAGATAATCTACAACAGGTCTGAGAATCATTCATTCATCATCCGAATGGCTTAGTCTGACGAAGGGTCGCGGGGAAGCTGGAGCCTATCCCAGCAGTCTATGGGTGAAAGGCGGGGTACACCCTGGACAGCTCGCCAGTCCTTCGCAGGGCAGGTCTGAGAATCCTCCCCACTTAAATTGTGTTTATTTAGCCAGTAAACTACATGACTTAGGTTTAGCCTGCTTGGCTTGCCTCCGTTAGCTGTTATCTCAGGGATAGCTCGGTTAGCTCGTAGCTACAGGCAGGTCAGAGTTTGTTAGGTGTCAATAATCCATCCTGACACACTCGCAGCCCCCGTTCAGCTCTACTTCTTTGCCCATTTTTTCATTTTCCGAAAGACATAACATATGTGACGATGGCAAGATAGCGACGATAGGAACCGCCCAATGAGCTTCAATTCGCCACTTCAGAAACACACGTGGGACGTCACGGAGGCTCCGTCCATCATTTATATACAGTCTGTGGTTCTAACACAAACGCTTACACATTCTCTTACACATTCCAAATATCCTCATCGATAAATCACTACATCTGTATAGATTATCACCTTTACCTTTAGAACCCAACGTGTCATATGATACAAACAGTTTCTGAGACATTTTCCATCAGTAAATGGTAGAAACTTTACTCAAAACATTGTTGAACACAATTGGACGCTTGTCTTATTGTGCATCTTTTTTGATACTAAATTATAATAAGTGTGACATATCACATAGTAATAGATTGTAATATATATATATATATATATATATATATATATATATATATATATATATATATATATATATATATATATACACACGTTTGTTTGGGTGTGTGAGTGTTGATCGAGATGTTTTGCTTTTGTCCTGTTGTGACTCTATGTTGGAGTAAAAGGTCCTCACACAGCATCCCATCATATTTAGGACTGAGGACAAAGTGGACATTGGGCAGATAAGCAGGAACCCACTGCTGCTGTGGAGATAAACACTTCCTCTGCCACAGGGCTTCTGTATACTTAGTCACTCCCTTCCCCCCTTTATCTGCTCTACCTGCATGTGGAATAAGAAGAGCACCTCATCTCTGTTTTTCTCCCAGTGTCAGAACTACACTTAAGTGCTGTTTCCGATACCCATGAGTAAGCCCCATAAAAGCTGCCCCATCACCACAGCGTTATTGTTTCTTGCGGATGATTGATTGATGGATGAGGGCTGACACTTCAATGAAGCCATTTCCACTGGCATCTCTATCCGATGATGTGCGGCGTATATTTTCCATCCACGCCTCATTGCTCGCCTGTGTCATTCCTGGAACTTCATTTACACCACGTTCCCTGAAGGACCTTTTTTAGCCCCATCTCCCTTTTTCTCTCCCCGGCTTCTCTTTTTATCTCTCTCTTTTTCTATGCCATAAAATAATGCCATTTCTTGTTGACACTGGAGGGGCCTGGAATCATTTGCAGGGAATGATAAAACCATAGGCATGGAGGGGTTATTTACAGGAAGCGCGACACTGACAGGGTCCCACTGTTCTTCCTTTTTCACTGTCAGATGCCAAGTCCATGCCGAGGCAGGGTAGAGCTATGATATACATTTCAGATGTACTTAACCTACAGCACAAACTCACATATTTATTTTTTGTTATCTCCACAAGCCAAACAAACACTTCTAGCACCGCAGATCCTACCAAGATGTCGCCCACACCCGTCAGAAAACATGAAAAAGCATATTAGCTCAACGACATCGTGATTGAGGTGCCTTTTCAGAGACAATTGGCTTTTTCTGCCCATATGGGGAGCAGATGGTAAGCAGACATCAGTGCTGCAGGAATTCTGGGAAGACGGCCATGAGATTCCCCCTCAGGTGCCATTGGAACCCCTTTAGAGGGAAAGAGTGATTGGTAGGACATGGCACCCCTAAGCAAGTGTTGTTTCTTTGTTTTTTTTTTCCCGGAGAATTCCTTGGTTTTACAGTTTTCAGCAAAAAGCTACAGTGAAAGATGTGTACAGTGTTACCACAACACGTAGCAGCATTGATAGGATCTACGTTATCGTGTACAAAACATGCTTTCATGACACAATTTTTACTCAGATCATCCGCCTAGATTCATTTTGTACAAAAAAATAAATGACATTTCGGTAGATCCGTGCTGTACTTTGTTATGCACACAGCTTGTTTATTTCACCAGCTATAGAAATCACACAAACTTAACTCTTAAAATCTCAACTATTAAAATTCACAAACCCGGTTAATTTGTCAATGACGCGAATTATAGTTAAAGTAAATAATAAACAGTTTCATCTCTAAAAAACATTTTTGTTTGTTTTACATTGTTTTAAAGAGATTAAGGGAGCATTCACATCAAGATAGTCCGCTAGACTCGGTCCAACTGGGGACTCGGCTCATTTGTAGGGGGGTGTATTCATTCAACCAATGTTCATGCTGCACTCAAACGCGCCAAACCATTAGAATAATATATCCCCATTCTCACCAAAGGAGGCGCTGCACTAGAGGACGAGACCTGAGTAAAGAAGAAAACTCCAGTGAGAGGTAAACACAGAGCATGAAACTATGGCTGTTTTGGGTTTTTTTTTGTGTCCTATACAAGTATACTGCAGAAATACACTGCAACAATGGACGCAGTATGAACAACAGACGAGGCAGAGGACCCTTAATGCATTCTCTATTTATTTACCTACAATGTAATGCTATGTCAAATGCAGGAAGTGACTTTTTTTGTTGTCCGCTTCCTGTGTTTGGTCCGCTTGAAACGGGCCGAGACCTGGGTTTGTAGGTGGACCGAATCCGCTTCTTTGGTCCATAATTCCCTTGGTGCATGAACATTTCCCCAAACGAAGTGGACTTTCCATGCAAACGGACTCGGATTTGGATCAAAAAGGCTGATGTGAATGTGTCCTAAAAGAATTTAAGATTTAAAATGTTTTGCCTCAAGCAAACTATCCTTGCATTCCCATTCCACTTGTCAATGGAACTATTTTGTACAGCGGTGACCCCTCCCCCATCCCAATGGCTCCACTAGTCTGGTAGTTTTGCCCAGATCCACTATGGGACCCACAAAAACTGCTTACCTGTCTGAGATCAGTCTGGGGGGAGCAGAGACACCAGCACACTACCCACAAACTCTATTGTTAATGTCTCTGCACCACACATTTAGCACTGTTATTCAGTGCTTTAAGTGGAACAAAATAAGTGGTGGTTCTCCCTTAATGACTTGCTGTCAGTTTGTCATGCAAATTTGGGACAAAAACATGGCTGATACCTATATGTAGATCTATAAATTGATCTATAGATTAATAGTTTTATAGCACAGAAATGACAAAAAACAAACACAGCAAGCTCTAAATCAAATCCAAATTTGACAAATTCAAAGAGGTATGGAGACACTTTTATGAACTTCAAGCCTCATTGCATGGACATTAAAAATAACACTGAAAAGTAAAAACATACACTTAAAGTTCATTAACCCTTTCATGCATGAATTGATAATAAAACGATGCAACATTTTTCACATTTTTGTAAAAAAAAAAAAACACTGAAGTGGTTTATTGACAAAAATACCCTCCTCATTCATGAATATGCAAAAAAAAAAAAAAAAAAATCTTGTAAATAGGTGCCCACCACAGGGCCACTATGCATGAAAGGGTTAATAACAAAAAAGTTCTACATTTAGATTTATTCGGGAAAGGACATCGGGACAGGACAAGATAACGAGCATGCTCAGAACGACCGGAATTAACTTAGAACGGAATGAAGGTTTACATGACAGAGGAATTAAAAAGTTCAGAATTAAAATGTGAATAAACCAGACACTTACATCGGAATTCAGTTTAATTCCGAATAGAAATCAGCATTAGGAATTAAGTGTTTACATGGTCGTTTTTCATCAGTTTAAAGCGGAATTACTTTTCTTCGGAATTAAACAGGAATTAAAACTCCCATGTAAATGCACAGATTAAAAACCAGTCTTGTGTATCTTGTTAATGGAGACACTTGAGGAAGACAATGCTGGGATGTGGAAATGCTCAGTCTTCCTTTCCTGCTGCTTGTCAGAATGGTTGTTTAGAGCAGTGGTTTCCAACCTGGGATCCAGGACCCACCATGAAGCTCCCCTATAGCGTATGGGGGTCCCTGATGCTTTGACTTTCAATTCAGAGCCATTATGATCAATGATTTGTCCCTAAGTTTCTTTTCTTTTCCTTTAAAGTATCAGACCGGATAAATGATAATATTTGATAAAGCCTTTTAAAAATTCTCATTATTTTCAATGAAAAATCTGGTAAGACAGATTAATACAAATATTTGCTTTTAACATTCTGGGGGTGCCGGCATCATCGGTGATGCCAGGGACCATGTTGTGTTTAATCGAGCATAGCTGTTGAACCCCCCCTTTAATCGGGAGACTCCGGGCTTTCAGACGGTAGTTCCGGCATCACTGTAGCCCATTTATAGGTGATAAAGTGTTAATAGGTGTTCCAATCAGAGCCTTTGTCTTTGGCTCATGACACGTGTTTTTGTCCAATCAGAGCCGATGATGCTTCAGGAAACGCCTCCAAACAGAGTCAGTCATCGGTGTCATTAGCAGTCGGATAGCTGCCTTCTGTATTTACAAGGCCGATAAATTATGAAAACAACAGCTTTTATGCACGCATACAATGCGTAATTGCTCAAAAATACATTTGCATCACTCAAGTAGTTTATTTCAACATAAACGACACGACGGCGTCGTAACAGATGTATAACTTGGTAACAGATACAGTGTGTGCAGCTGACAGTGATTTCGGAAAGCTGCGGTGCTTCATTCCCCTTCAGTTCCTTTAATCATGCTTCGCAAATTATAATACTCTTTATTTCAAGCAAAGGAGACTCATTTACACAGCAGTTTAGGATATTTCAATTTAAAATAAAAAAACAAAAAACAAAACAAGGTATAGGACATTATGGGACATTGAAAGGTTGTGTTTATTTAAACAAAACAAAAGTCAGGTTTATTTCTCTAAAACACCCTTGGTCCCCAGAGGGTTAAAGTTGAAAATGACATAATTATTTATCTGAGAGTAGCCCAACAAAACTACACGTTTATATTAGACCGTACCAAAGAGTTGAAGAAGACATGGTCAAAACTTTCATTTCAGCATATGAATAAAAAAACAAGACGTATATAAAAGGCAAACCTGGAGAAAGTTAAATCATAAACATGGTTTAGGGTTTTGTTCATTTTCATCTTTGTCAGCTTTCTGGTCCTCCAATCTTTCAGTCACTCTCAGCGATACATGATAAAACTCTTAGGGAAGAGCTGAAGATGTCGACGCTTCAGAAAACTGCATCTGCCGGCGCACTGCTGCATGTTCGCCACACTGGAATGAGATCATTAAACGCATGAGATCACTGTCACAGGATTACAGTTGATGTTGGTTCAGAAGTTGAAGGATAGATCTTAGGAAAAGATGGTCACAGTTCATAAGTCATGTCAGGATTTTGGCTTTTGTCTGACCCTTGTCATTATTTTTTGCTGTGTTCTTTTAATATTTCTTTTCTTTTTTCATTCTGATTTCTGTCTGGTTGTTTTGGGTCCACGATGTTCTGTCTGTAGAACATCGTGGACCCACAGAGTGGTTGGAGTCTATGTTTGTTATTTTATTTTTTTTGTCTGTGTGTATTGCTGCTTTGTATGAGTGCTTGGGTGTGTGTGTTTGTGAGGATCCTACCTGGGTGGGGTGGTGTGGGGTTACAAAAAAAAAAGTCTGATAAATTATGTAAATGTTCCCTAACATGGAAGAAAGTGTCAAGTTGTAATAAGAAGTGAATAAAAACACCATCAAGTGATATATGAAGATTGAATACTTCACAATAACTAACCTTAACCCTAACCCTTCATCTGCATGGAAACTATCTGGACCTTTAAAGGCAAAGTTAGAATAAAACTTCTGTCCACAAACAAGCAGAAGTAAGACATGGTTCTAATTGTGCTGCTATAGTTCCCACACTTTCAGACCCACGGTGATGAGACAGACACCCTTGTAAACTGCTGAGTCTCTGCTTTCATATGACACATTGTTTGGTTTGCTGGAAGTGGAGAAAATAGCAAAGCTCTAAAGGGGTCAGCGCTGTTCTCATTTTTAAAAAAAATGAAATTCCCATATAATTAATTGGGGCATAAGCTGTCAGAACTGTTCAAACCTTTGAACTGTGGTTTGGATGCCAGTGGAGCAGAGTTTCCTCTCATCATTTTGTTATGTTGCATGTTTAGATAGCTGCTTCCCAGTGTCTGCAAACGTCCTCTGTCCTGCAGTATCTCATGCGTTAAAAATGCACAAAAAACAAGGAAAAATGTATATCTTGAGTTCTAACATGCATTATTAGAAATTTCATTGAAGAACGACAAAGTTTGGGTAATAATTTGACTAGGTATTGAAATGTTTGACCTTTTTTGTGCGAACAAATGACAGCATGCTGAGACAAAGCCAGAGAAAAGCTTTGCCATGCATGCAGCCTTGACAGGCTGACATACTTCCAACTTCCAGGTAATACTATTAGGCTCACAAGGTTTCATGTCCTGTTGGCAGGTAAGATGTAGCTTATCTCCGGCATCGTCTCATGTTGCTTTGGCCTTTGCTATTTCTTGTGCTTTTTGATTTTGTACGCTGTCATATTCTTTATATGAAATCCTCCATAGTGTGAGATAAAAAATAAATACCACTTTTGAACAACATTACACTGTGTTATTATTAATAAATGTCAAACAGGAAGGTCTATGGATATTATTTCGTGACAAACAGTTTAGAAGTGCCTGTAGGCTATCAAAAGATGTTAATGTGTCATTTCTTACATATCCTCGGTGTGAAAAAGGATTTGTAGCACCTGCCTTTCAGTGCCTTCAGATCTAAATGTGCCCTGTAGTAGACTACAGGGAAAATAGGGAACACAATGCACCGTTTAACACATGACGCACTTACCCAAGCTCCGACTGAGCCTGCGTATGTGTGAATATGTGTGTGTGTGTACTCGGCGTACCTGACCTTGGCTGCTACAGGACACTTTGGTTCATCAGGAAAGATGATTGTTTCCTTTAAAAGATATTAGGAGGACTGCATCTGAAGGTAAGTGACATGGCTCCCTGCATCCCTGATGGTTTCCACTCCGTTTCTTTTATAGTCACTCAATAGTTGAGGGAATAGTGTCCCACCTCAGTATTTATACATTAAGCAGTGTCTTTCCCTGCAGAAACACGAGAAGAGCAGAGATTGGCCCCAGAGTATAATTTCTCCTCTGTCTCGTGTCATCCTTTATCGATAATCATCTATGAGGAAGAGCTGTTCTTGTTTTAGAGAAGCTGACCTCTGTGGTGATGAGGGCAAGGGGGGTGGTGGTCATCCTTTACCACCACTGGGATGGGAGGACTGGACCACATCCAGAACACCATCAGAAACCAGTAACTTCCACCACATGCCATGAAAACCAAAGGTTTCAAACAATGAAAGATAAGAAGTTGGGAGGATCATGCTATTTTTCCTTCTAGACGTGTCCCTTAAAGCCATTATCTAGTTGTAGCAGATTTACATAAAAAACAAAACGTTGCCATGAATGAGCATCACGTTGTATGAGTGGGGATGCAGGGAAGTCAGACAGCAATAGCCTTCCACCTCTAATGCAATGTGACACTGAATACTACACACAGAGAAACAAGTAACCTCAAATTGGGTTATTCTTCCTACCTGCCAGTAGTCCAGTTGATAAGCACTATACATGTAGATTTCTGAGGAGCAGAGAAATCAGATTACCCTGAGCTGAACTGGGATTTTCAGTCTAAATTGGCTGTTCTTCTCTGGGTCTCTCATTCTAACAGGATGAATGAGGGGAAATAAATGATTTGACTTTGCTCAGATAAATAGCCGGCAGAGGAGCATGCAGCAACAAGAGGCAATGCAGCCTTGTTGAGGAGAGAAAAATAAACCATGCACATGCATTTCAGAGAAAATCTTCAAAGTAGTTGGAGGGTTTGCTGGTATTTAGGGAGACAGACTCAAAGAATCTGGGTTTCTTTACATACAAAACAAACCTGTTAGACTTGGCAATGGGAAGAAGGTGTACCATCAGCTGAGACCACTGGGCAGCAAAGACTGATGTGGTGTCACAGATGGCTAGAGGCGTGTTTGTGTGTTTCATAAGGCAGCTGAGAAGCAGGGCTTATTGTGGCAAATGTGTCCAGTTAACCCAACAAACTGAAACAGGATCAATCTGTTTCATTAAGTCAATCACATCCTACTGATTCCACGATAATGAGACAGACATATTGAGGATATGCAAAGCTGCACAGCTGCACAACTAATTGCCAAATGTATGTTTAATGACCATTTTTCATTTAAACATGGCTGAAAGGTGAATGGAACCACTGCAGAGTTCTGGTACCTGCATCACACAGAGTTCAGGTGTCTTTACAGTTCAGCACATGTGAGTTCACTGGAAACAAATAAGAAATACACCAGAAACTGGGAATGTCCCAGTTAATCATTTGGTTTTACATAGAGTATCAATTTATGATACTATAAGGCACTTTTAAGGATTCAGTCCAGTTCGTTTTAGTTCAGTTATGTTCACCTTAGTCAAGTTTATAATAACTGTGTTCATGTAAAACAGTTAATAAAATAAGGTTGTAGCTAAGGCAACCATTGGACTGGATCAAATCTTTTCTTTGATTCAATCATCCATCCTGTGCTGCACCAGAAACAGTGGAGAGGAAAACCTCAATCAGAACCAAGAAGGCCTCCATCAAAACCAGGAAAACCTCCATCAGAACCAGGAAATCCTTCATCAGAACCAGAAAAACCTCCATCAGAACCAGGAAGACCTCCATCAGAACCAGGAAAACTTCAATTAGAACCAGGAAGGCCTCCATCAAAACCAGTAAAACCTCCATTAGAACCAAGAAGGCCTCCATCAGAACCAGGAAAACTTCCATTAGAACCAAGAAGGCCTCCATCAGAACCAGGAAAACCTCAATTAGAACCAGGAAGACCTCCATCCAAACCAGTAAAACCTCCATCAGAACCAAGAAGGCCTCCATCAGAACCAGGAAAACTTCCATTAGAACCAAGAAGGCCTCCATCAGAACCAGGAAAACCTCAATTAGAACCAGGAAGACCTCCATCCAAACCAGGAAAACCTCCATCAGAACCAAGAAGGCCTCTATCAGAACCAGGAAAACTTCTATTAGAACCAGGAAGTTCTCCATCAGAACCAGGAAAACCTCCATTCAAATCAGGAAGGCCTCCATCAGAACCAGGAAAACCTCAATTAGAACCAGGAAGACCATCAAAACCAGGAAAACATCCATTAGAACCAAGAAGGCCTCCATCAGAACCAGGAAAACTTCCATTAGAACCAAGAAGGCCTCCATCAGAACCAGGAAAACCTCAATTAGAACCAGGAAGACCTCCATCCAAACCAGGAAAACCTCCATCAGAACCAAGAAGGCCTCTATCAGAACCAGGAAAACTTCTATTAGAACCAGGAAGTTCTCCATCAGAACCAGGAAAACCTCCATTCAAATCAGGAAGGCCTCCATCAGAACCAGGAAAACCTCCATTAGAACCAGGAAGAACTCCATCCCAACCAGGAAAACCTCCATCAGAACCAAGAAGGCCTCTATCAGAACCAGGAAGTTCTCCATCAGAACCAGGAAAACCTCCATCAGAATCAGGAAGAACTCCATCCCAACCAGGAAAACCTCCGTCAGAACCAAGAAGGCCTTCATCAAAACCAGGAAACCTCCATTAGAATCAGGAAATCCTCCATCAAAACCAGGAAAATCTCCATTAGAACCAGGAAGGTCTCCATCAAAACCAGGAAAACCTCCATTAGAATCAGGAATTCCTTCATCAAAACCAGGATAACCTCCATTAGAACCAAGAAGGCCTCCATCAAAACCAAGAAAACCTCCGTTAGAACCAGGAAGTCCTTCATCAGAACCAGGAAATCCTCCATCAAAACCAGGAAAACCTCCATCAGAACCAAGAAGGCCTCTATCAGAACCAGGAAAACTTCTATTAGAACCAGGAAGTTCTCCATCAGAACCAGGAAAACCTCCATCAGAATCAGGAAGAACTCCATCCCAACCAGGAAAACCTCCGTCAGAACCAAGAAGGCCTTCATCAAAACCAGGAAACCTCCATTAGAATCAGGAAATCCTCCATCAAAACCAGGAAAATCTCCATTAGAACCAGGAAGGTCTCCATCAAAACCAGGAAAACCTCCATTAGAATCAGGAATTCCTTCATCAAAACCAGGATAACCTCCATTAGAACCAAGAAGGCCTCCATCAAAACCAAGAAAACCTCCGTTAGAACCAGGAAGTCCTTCATCAGAACCAGGAAATCCTCCATCAAAACCAGGGAAACCTCCATTAGAACCAGGAAGGCCTCCATCAAAACCAGGAAAACCTCAATTAGAACCAGGAAGACCATCAAAACCAGGAAAACATCCATTATAACTAGGAAGACCTCCATCAAAACCAGAAAAACCTCCCTTAGTACCAAGAAGGACGCCTTCGGATCTAGGAAAACCTCCATTAGAACCAGGAAGGCCTCCATCAGATCCATGAAATCCTCCATCAGAACCAGGAAATCCTTAATCAGAACCAGGAAAACCTCCATTGGAACTAGGAAGGCCTCCATCAGAACCAGGAAATCCTTGATCAGCACCAGGAAAACCTCCATTAGAACTAGGAAGGCCTCCATCAGAATCAGAACCAGGGAGAACAGCCCTCTGGCTGAACCAGTTGGGGGCAGAGAGGACTCTAAAGGAAACAACACACTTTCATGGAGCTTATTTCTGGATGACATAGTTGGTAGGTAGTACACCACTGAATATGTACAAAATGTTTCCCCTGGAATATTAACTCATATATTGCCTTGAAAAAGTTGACATGGTATCTAATATCAGTTGTGCATCATTAAACTGTTTACATGCACACAAAGACCTGATAATTACCTGATTTCTGGAATTATCAAATAATTCAACTAATCGTATAGACAGCATTATCTGATGACTGCTATTATCTGATTATGAGAAATCATGTTAGCACACCTAAACTGCTTGTAGACCCATATATCCATATATCTTCATATATAAGCTTTAGTTGGTCTTTTTCCATCTGTACATGCTCAGAAAACTGCATCGATTCCGTCTTCTCAATGTCTTTCATTAAAATGCTTTGGGACAAGATAACTAATGTGCGCAGAACAATCGGAAATTAAATCTGGGGTAGGTAATGTTGGGGAGCTAGCAAGATGTGAAAGTGGTGCCCTGTCTTGGCTCCTCCCCCTCTGGTTTTGCTCCTTGTGTGATCCAAGGCTTTTTATTCGCAGCTTTTTCCACCAATGATTTTCTCCTTCTCGGCTGTTTAGCAGGAGGAGGCAAATAAACTGAGCCGGGTCGAGAAATCCTTCCTGCATTTTCTCAGCCATGTTTGCCTTCCGAGTTTCTTCTTCACTATTCTGTATTTTCATCCTAACACACTATTTATATGCAGGGTGTGGCTATCAGGTATTCGCTGCTGGAGGGGGAGGAGGGGAGCCGGGAGAAGAAGCTTACAAAATATAAGACATGAATAACTCCATTTTGGTGCGAACGTTTGGATTGTTCAGAGTTTTTACATATTTACAGTAAACTGAGGGGTCTAACTATATTTCTCACTGTTCATGATTACAAAATGTAAAAACTACTATCAGGATGAGGAACCACTTCACTCAGAGGAACAATAAATATCTCTGATCAAGATTACCAACTATATCTTTAAAGGAATGAATCAGTTTGGATTAAAATGGGAATAAACCAGCCACTTACATCAGGATTAAGTTTAATTCCAAATGGTCTTTTTTTTTTTATTCAGAATTAGGTGTTTACTCTGTAATTTGTAATCTGTTTTAAAGAAAATTGAACTTTTATTGAGAATTAGAGAGGAAATAAAACTCACGTGTAAACGTGGCCAGTGTGAGTGTAACACTAAAACATAATGGTTTGCAGAAGCAGGAAGTTGGAGTAAATATGAAGTAAAGCATTCCTCTATAGACTCCTGGTAGTTAACATCATTTTGGCTCCTACATTTGCAGCTAAGGCCACAGGCTGCAAAATTAGCAGCTGACAGGAAGAAGGAAGAGAAAGCAGGAAGGGAATTGAGAAGAAAGAAAACAGGAAGACTTGCAGTAAGAGAAACAGAAAAAGGAACAACGGGAATAAGGAAAAGGGGAAGACAAACAGAAAAGAACTCAATTCATTCCTGAACATGAATAATTATTCATTATCAGTTTCGATCTCAGTGATTGAAAACTTACTGGGCAATATTTATCTCCACCAAGTAGTTTATGTTTTTACCGGCTTTTATCTGTTTGTTTGTGTTCAAGATAACTCAAAAAGTTATTGACGGATTTTCATAAAATTTTCAGGAGTTGTTTGAAATGTGACCCAACCCTAACCCGTAACCCTGGATCATCGTTTGGATCCAGGAACTTTTCAGAACCGCAGGCCTTGGCGGAGGTTTACGCTCTCCGAGTGCTTGTCTAGTTCTGGTTGATATCTGGCTGATATTCCTGGTTGTTGGTGTCAGCCAGTGTTGTAGTGGGAAGAGCAAAATACAAACAACTAAACGTCTCGGAGCTGAACTGTAATAATAATAAAAGATTGAATATTTTTACAAATTGTCCTCCATTACTAGAATGTCTAAAGTTACTTTAGTTTTTTTCTCCAGGACTGCTGAACATGATATTCTATTGAAAAGATTTTAAGTGAGAACATTAGTATTCAAGCCTTTCTGTGGGCCCTTGAATCCATCCATGTGTGACTTGCATGTAACATCGCAGCATGATTTATGTCCTGAGTTGCATTTTCCTGCATTGCAAACGGCTCTCGGCTTCTCTTCTGCTGTTTTTGTATTTTCTAACATGACACATGAATCCCTGGTGGCCCTGGGAATCAGACAACCCAGGTGCAACACTAATATCCTCCCAGTATCCAAACATTTCCTTTAAAAGTAACTGGCGCATTGGGGCCCATAAATTAGAAGTGAATGCTGCTCAAGATGTCTGGCTTCCAATAAGACCGTACCCAGAGCAATAAACTTTGACATTGCTGCCTGAAAAATGCCTGCCCTTTTTCATTGTCAAGTGTTACAAATTGATGAAATGAGTTCATCGATGTTCCCTGGTCATTATCTCTCCAGTGGCACTTTGTTTTACAGACAGTGGCAAAAGGGACAGTGCAGATTAGAGGGCCAGCCACAGTTTATCAAACAAAATCTAATATCATCCATAAGAGAGGAATCTGGAAATCAATACTTCATTACTAAATTGTTAGTGGGGATGAAGAGTAATTGTGTGAGTTCAGAGATGTGTCTCGGTGGCCGGGGCATAGGAAGTTCAATGTCACCCGGGAAGTGATAAGTAAAGGCACTGATGGGAAGAAACATTTCTGTAATGGGGGGGGGGGGGGGGGGGGGGGGGGGGGGGGGGGGTGCAGCGGGAGGGCAGTGGCCTGAGCAGAGAACAGACAATAGACACTGGTTTGCCATTGATTAGCTCAGCTATAAAGATGGAATGGCTTAAAGAGCAGAGGAAGAAAGAGAAGAAGACAGAATGGGAGAGAAAAGGAGCTAGACGAGTAGCACCCCCTGAATTTACCCTCGTCCTGTCACCAGTTTCTGTGCATTACGTAAAGTCTTCTTCTGTGGTCACGCTGATCAATTGTGCGGTACATTTGCATCCTGACAGAGATAAGTGCGATGATAAAAAGGCAGACCGCTTGATGACATGGCTATTACTGCTGGATGAAGGTTTGTCTTTGAAATGGCTTTGTGTTAATGAACCTTAATAAATAACTTTGATGAATGATTGCAGCCATCACGCTACATTCAGCAGCGTTTAGAGTCCGACTATCCGAAACCCTGTAGCGCCTCTTTTGTTCGCCGTTTACGCCACCATCCGCCATGTACAGCTTAGCACAGCATCACCTCTTTAAAGTCTCATGTCTGGAGTCTCTCTGACGTATTCCCTACTCCAGTATGTTCAGCCATGTAAACCAGGCAGCCTTCAGTTTGAACGTTCATACCTGCAGCTTAAAGTAACCGCAGTGCCACAGCAAACCATCTCAGTTTTATTAAACTAACTACAGTTAGCCCAAAACTCCCACCATCAGCGCCGTGCTTGACTGGTGAAACAGTAGCTGCATTTCCATTATATTGTTTTGCAAACTAAAAGCAATATTTGTAAGTTTTGACAAACAACACCTGCAATTTGTTGATGTTTCCATTGAACAGTGTTTAGAGCATTAGCCTCAAGTCTCGGTAATGTCGCGAGATTTTAAGAAAACTACGGTTGATGCAGGAGCTATGTAGCCTTATTTTGGAGTTTTCTACCTGCTGTGGAGAGTGGTTTTTTTAATTGCGATTTTTAGTTTTTTTGCAATTTTATGTGTAATGGAAACCCATTGATCGTCTCCATCAAACATCATGTGTTGCATAACTTTATTAAACGAGCACATGCTACACACATGCTATGCTACACACATGTTAACTACAACTAGCACCTCCATTGTAACCGTGCCGTTGCCATGTAAACAACACATTATTATTATTAACACATACACATGCCTGATGGAATAATATGTACATATCTACATTTTTGTGTAAAATAAACACGTTTTTAACAACAAAAGCAGAACTCGTCACCAAACAATAATTGCAAAACAACAAAGGTGCAGATGGACTTGCATTATGACCTAGATTTATTTAAATAAATGTATATTTATATAAATTTATATATATTGATATAAATAAATGCAATGGATCAACAGGATAAAAGATACCAATGGAGTACTTGGTGGTACTCGGTAACCAGCCATTCCAGTTTAAAGTTGGCTACATTCCCAGCAAGAACAACTGCACATCAGACTGACTTTCTCGCTGTCCCAGTTAGGAAACCTGTAAAGGGGGAGTGTGTGATGGCTGTGTCTACATCACATTGCATTACTTTGTTCTTCCAGCCAGGATTTCATTTGCTTGTTTGACATTTGTTTTATTTAGCATCATATTTATTCCAAAATAGTGTGCATTTTAGTTTGTATTGTGGTGTTATGATTTATTCTTTTTTTCTTTTCTTTGAGTTTTAGTGGCTCCAGTCCCTCGGCTTGTGAACCAGCAGGTGGCCACGCAGTGAAACCAACTAGTTGGACCAGTTAATGTGCATCAATATGGGAGGGGGGAATTGGGGTTTCCTTTTGCTAGTTAGGTTTTTGTTGCACCTCTTTGTCGCTTTGGTTTGGGCTGATCAGCTGCTATTTAAGTTTCCCCTTGTGTGTCATTTGTAGGTTAGTTTGTTTCATTTTGTGTGCTTGAGTTTGTTACTTTTGTTACCAGTTATTGAGGATAGTTTTGTTACGTTGACTTCTTTTATGCCCAATTTATTCATTTATGTTAAAATAGCTTTTTAATTTGTTGGGTTAAAATAAAAAAATTAAAAAATAAATAAATAACTTTGGAACTGTGCCTGGTTTCCCCTCACTGCTCGACCCATCACTAGCAGCTTTGGAAAAGATGTCATATCTGAGGTCATTTTTATACTTTTCTTTTTTTTTTTTTTCATTTTAACAAAGTCCTCCTACAGATTTCACCATACTGATCTAGAAAGCGGTCAGAACTGTCTGAAAGCATGTGGGACCACAAACCTTTAAAACGTTCTCACGGGACATATCATTCAGAGGTGGCAGGCCTACAGAACAGTTCATTCATTCATTCATTCATTTTCCGAACCGCTTATTCCAATTGAGGGTCGTGGGGAAGCTGGAGCCTATCCCAGCTGGCTTTGGGCGACAGGCAGGGTACACCCTGGACAGCTCGCCAGCCCATCGCAGGGCCTACAGAACAGTTATTATGGTATTTATAAACTTGTCCATACAAAGCCCAATCTGCACCACAACAAACATATTTAAATCCAGTTCCATCCTAATCACATCTACATGTCCAGATTTGGCTGCTCCTGGAGACCCCCTCCTGAATGTGAGGTACCGCGCCAGGGTGGTGACCAGGGAATACTTCTGCTGCATTGGCCAAAGTGGAAGGGAGGTGTGAGGGCCTTCCATTCTGCTTGTGGTTTTATTTTCCTATATATCCATTAAGCCCCTCCTGCAAAACTAATTTGTTCAGGACAGCACAGCAGCTAAACATCATTCTGTTGTTATGATGGAAAAAAAGGATGGGAAAAATAAAGATAAAAACAGAATGCTATTACTGTGTGATCATGTTGGTAGGCAGAGCTTAAGAATATTCTTGTCTTTATAAAGTAATTATTTAACTGATGATAGACTGTTTTGTCCTCAGACACAAATGTACACAAATAAAAAGTAAATTAAGAAAAAAACTCACCGTATTCCACAATATTGTTTCCAAAAGACATGAGAAATTATTTAAACTTCATCACAAATGGTAAGTTTTTATTCTTTTATTACTTTATTAAGGACATACAGATATGGCTGTATCTGTATCTCTGGTCATAACTTCTGCTAACCAGAGGATGGACCGTACTCTGTTATTTGCAGAGGAAGTATGTGCTAGTTAGTCCAGGAACGTTCGGACACCTTTGTTCCGTCCTTGTTGTATAATTTGGACGCTGTCCGTAAAATGAAGAACATTTTATTTAGTTTGATCCTTTGAGTGCTTCAGACCAGCAGGTTTTCCATGTATTCCTGCTTCAAAACGTCTATCAGGTTCTACACAAAGACTTATTCATTTGAGTTTGCTGTGTTGGAGCAGGGATACATGGAAAAC
>NC_136622.1:9274430-9364430 GCF_933228915.1 Telmatherina bonti | reverse complement strand
CAATGAAAGGGCCACCCAGTCAAAAGCCATCCTAATGACCCCTCAGATTGAGTCAACACATCCCCCAGTGTGGAAGATCCCCATGAGGAGAACACTGGAATTAACAAAGTTTAAAAACATCAAACAAAACTAAGACCAGTAAAGAGCAAGATAACAGTGAACATCAGAATAATAAAAAAGATAATACATTAAAAGATCTTTTAGCCAAAGTCAGGTTGATGGCCACTGTTAGTAAAAGAACTGTAGAACTTGACAGGAGCAGCTCTGTTAGCTAAATGGTTCGCTAAAAAGGACCTAAATTGGACATGTACATCATGGTAGCTGAGTTTAGCTGTCACTGATAACTGTAGGCTCTGTGGTGGACTGGCAACCTGTCCAGGATGTACTCCAGCTTTCTGTGAGCCTTAGTTGGAAAAGCGGTTAACAAAAGGGATGAATGGATGATAGCTGTAGTCGATCATTTTGGAGTTCATAATACTAAGGGCCAGTTCATGCATCCTCTGGGGGCCAGGTTGGGGGGGGGGGGGGGGGGGGGTTCACATTTCTTTATCTTAAATTTTATGTCAGATGTGCCAAACCTTTACAAGCACAGTCATGTAGCTGTTCATTAGTCCAAGTTCCTCTTCAGTGAAGCCTTCAGGTGATTCTAACAGTGGTTCTGCTGCTCTCATCAACACAAACATCCATGTTGTTTCTCTGCTTACTGGCTTCTGTGTTGGATTTTCTTCTGGATGGAAGGTTGATTGAGGGACACAGCATGCATGGTTAGTCCACAAAATTGATCATTTCTGTGGGCTGTTCCAGGTGGACCCCATACAGACCTGGAGAACCCCTGCAAAACGGAAGTAAACTGGCTTTTACCCATTTTGCTCTCTAGATCTGCATCTCACACACTTTGGCTTTCAGCCTTCTTTCTCTTGCTAAGAGGAAAGCTTTTTGGCTAAAATGTTTCAGTGTTCATTCTGTGAAAGAAGTGCTTTGCAAGTGAAATAAGTAAAGATGACCCAGAAACATGTCTAACATTTAAACACTATTAATATTGAATCTCTTTCTGCCCTTTTTGTTCACTATAAAAACAGAGATGGCAGTGGCGTTCTTCGGATTGCATGACTCCACACCATCATTTGGACTGAACAGATTCCTTCAAATCATTTCTACATTTTTAATTGTTTTTCTCTCTCTCTCTCAGTGGTCCCGCTCCCCTCCAGGGATGGGTCCCGGTTTAACAGAAAGGTTCATCATCTCTGATGCAAACAAGCTGCTTGATTTCAAATCATGTAAAGTCTTTCTCTCTTAGTGTTTTCAGCATGATTTCCTCTCTTTGTTCATTTCTGCACGCCAGCAACACCGATCCAGATGTTTAAAAAAAAGGAATATCTGAAATAATTACTGCTACCAAGTGGTCAATCTTTTTTTTTTATATATAGTGTTGTTTTCATCCACCGTACAGAACTTCATCAGTAATCAAGGGTTAATTTCACACCTCAGTGGATTGCCTGCCTTAATCTCTACTCAGTGTAATTAAATCTGTCCAATAAAGGGAGCTCTTTTCCTCTTTGTTCTCTCACATCTCCCTTTTCTTTTATTGTTTTACACCCATCACATCTCATCGTCTGAACTACAGGCCATCCAGCTCTGCTTGACAGGCACAATCTATCCCTAAAATTAAAACATTCCTGACCGAGACTGTAAGAGAGGAAGAGTGGGAGGGTGGGAAAGAAAAGGGGAGTTTGCTCGGTTAAGCAGAGGAAAAGGAAAGGATAGGAATGCTGACACATCCAGTGTCTATTTTACGTCCTTTTCTTTTCCTTTTTCAGCAGAAAGGAATGTGGAGATTTGACCCCGTCAATCAAACCTCTCGACAAGTTTAATCACGGCGTGCCCTCTGCAAAATCAACGCTAAATAGGAATGCAAATAATAGAGTGCTGCAGCCTCTTATAAATGATAATCAAGCAGACTAATCAACTGACGGGGCCACAGATATGGCTTCCTCAAAGAGTCACCAAAACTCTTCTTATTTCTTAACCCTGGCACACGGTAACCAGCGCAAGCGTGAAGGAAAAATCAGGGAATGAACATCACCATCTTTCCTGTTTTTGTTTCAATTACGCTCATTTATTTATGATCACTCCTTTTGTTCCAGACTACTTTTTATTTCTTCTTTTCCCCTCTGCAGAGGAGGAGACAAAAGGTTATATTTAAGCCATGTAAAGGGTATTTTCCTTTTCAAGATAGACCAGCCGCCGATTTCTGAACAATGTAAATGAGCCTTGCCAGTCCTCCCCTCTGTGATCTGCCACAAAAGTGAAGGGCTCCATGAAGACTTTGAAATGTTGATTCACTTGAGCATTGTGACTTCCCTTTGCACTTTTAAAAAATACAACTGATCTAAGTTTTATGTGTGCTTGAAAGTTGTGAAGGTTGCCTTTCTCCCCAATTGTCAAAGATGTCAAACTTAAATATGAAATTCTGTCTTGCCCTGACTGCATCAAAAGTCACAGCATGTTTTTACAGTCCATAAGATGAACTGATGATAAAAGGGAGACTGAAATTCCTACTATTTACCTCGTCTGTTGAGCTAAAAAAAACTCCAAATAATTTAATCTCTCACATATTTCACAAAAAGTGATTAAGATTAAAATCTACATGTATTCTGTGTGGAAAAAAAAGCGCTTTATTTATTTATTTTTTCCATAATCCACATATTTAGACATAAAAAATACATTGAAAAGAGGAAAATTGGATTTTCCTCAGTATAATTGTACATCATTTCGGCTGGCATGTCACTGACAGCTGGATGTAAGACTCTAAAGACTTAACACTTCTCTGCTCACTAATGACGGTTTACAGGCCAATTCTCTGGGGGCAGTCTGAGTGCTTCCAACATATCACATCTTCACAGGCGATCCACATAACTTAGTCTGGCAATGCCAAAGGGGGGTTTAAAGATGAGCCAAAGAGTGAGTAAGAGACGTGTCAGGAAGCAGCATCATGTACAAATCTCTGCAAACAAAAAAGAAAAGCATCAAATCCTGTTTCACCTTCTGTTATGGCACAATGGACCATCTCTCCAAATGACACCACCGAGACGTTAACGTGAAATTTTGTAGCATTTTTTTCACTAAACATCCCATGACTTTGCATCTGACATGCCATTTTACACGGAGACTTAAATGAATAAATCGCATCTCTGATTTCACACGTATGTCGGATTATAATCCACCAACATTCGGTCTTGCCTGTCTCACCTGCAGCGGACGATCAACATCCAAACAATGGAGGAGCTGAGAGCAGACATCATTAGGCTTCTTAACACCTCACAAGACACAGACAGATTGACATCCAGCCAATTTGGCCATGAGCTGAGATAGCTACAAGTAGTGTGCAACCTCACAATGGACTAATGATGGTCTAAGCCTGTCTTGGCGCTTCACAGGCCCATTTGATCAGGTATAGCATAAATCCAGCAGGACGCGGAGTTCACTACACATTCAGCCGCATCATCTGCCCGACTCGCATTGGGAGTTTGGCAGATGATCAACATAAATGTTATTCAATCTGATGTAGATCAGCTTTACAACACAGCGCCTGTCACCTGTCAGTCCATGCTTCCTGGGATACAGCGAAGATGAAAAGAAAAGGAAACAGGCAGAAAAAAAAACCTGAAAAATAAATAAAGAAACATTGTGGTTCATTAATGGCGGTGCACATAACTGTATTGATTATAAACAAATGGTGGGGATAATTTGGCACTGGATAGACCATCTACCCAAGCCTGTGTGCAGCTGGATGGGAATTATGAAGACATATGTGCAGGAAGGAGGGATGATGCATGGTATTTATAGCATCCAGATAGGTTTGGAAATTGACAGGCCCACCTAATGATGCTCCTCAAAGTGGCATGGATGCAGACGAGTGGACCTCTTCAAATGGGAGGCCAATCCCTGCTGACACAGGGGATAATAGCCCAGCATTGAGCCCATTGTCTGGGCACCACACACCAAGGCATTTGGAACTGAGCGGCCCCTGTTCCTGTGGACAAATGATCTGCACTCTGCCAGGGGATGTCAGCCATCACAGCCCTCAGTCAGACTGTTCACATGAGGGATGATGGCAGAGGGCACTTTCTCTTAACCCTGTTAGTTTATGAATAATATGCAATGTAGCCGTGAAAAAAAAAAAAGAGGAAAATACAGGGAAAAAGAAAGTCAGCTCTAAAATATCAGCTCAAAATTTCAGTCCTTCCAACCTCAGAAGAAGAATCTGACAGATTACTGTGTTGTTCTTTACTGAAGAGAAACTAAAATCAGTGAAAAACTGCACTCATCCTCACTGGTTAACAGGCAATCGGTAGCAGCCAGGAGCTGCTGATCAATACTCTGATTATCTGATCATCCTCAGTGTGAGCTGCTCTGTAAAAGCTTCAGCTTCATTCAGGTGTGTTAAGACAATACCAAGGAGGAAAAGACATCAGAGAAGCAGTTGATGCTGTTCATCAATCTGTGATGGATTATAAGATCAGAAGAAGCCTCCTCATAGCGACCGTCAGCACGGGGGTGGAGGGATGATCATCTGGGCTTGTTCTGCAGCTACAGGACTCGAATACCTCACAGTCAGTGAGAGAACCGTGAAGTCACCTGGATGGCAAAGTCTTCTAGAGTCAGATGTGAGTCCACCTGTCCACCAGATAAAACATCTGAAACTGTCTCATGCAACAGGACAATGATTGAAACACATCAGCAGATCCACAACAGAGTGACAGAGAAAGAAAAGGTGTTTCTACAACCCAGTCAAGGTCACCGTCTGGACCTGCAGCCTGGTTCTGGTTCAGTCTTTTTTTACCTGACAGCAGAACACAGACAGGCTGGAAGGAGAAGCTAAGGAGGTCCACAGAGGTCCCCACACCTCAGCCTGACTAAAATGCTGTAACGGGACCTTCGCAGAAACTAGTACTGCAAACCTGAATGACCTGAAACGATGGAAAGAAGAGAGGAGTAAAATTCCTCCACAAGATAGATAGATAGAGAGATAGACAACATCTATCTCTCTATCTATCTATCTATCTATCTATCTATCTATCTATCTATCTATCTATCTATCTATCTCTCTATCTCTCTATCTATCTATCTATCTATCCATCCATCCATCCATCCATCCATCCATCCATCCATCTATCTATCTGAATGTGTGTGTGGTATAATTGGGAGTAAACAAAAAAAAGAGTGCAGTTGTTATAAACCCACCCACAGCTGCCATGGGGACCTCCATTAAGCCCAGCGTTCCTGAGATGCTCTGGTCTTATCTGATTCATCAACAAGACGTCGGCTGGCATGATTTATCTATGCCACTTACTTGTTTTCATTTTGCCCGGGGGCTGCTGCCAGCAACGGGGGCTTCTTTTTACAATGTGACAGCTCCATCTCAAGAGAAAAGACTCCCCCATGCAAAAACAGTGCATCAAAACAAATAAGGCCCGAGCCACTTAAGAGAAGTGGCTGCGCTCAGGACCCATTTTCACTACATGTCAAGCAAACGATGCAGCTGCACGCGCAAATCTGCATTACTTCTGTGCTCATGCCTTTTGTCTGGATTTTCCATGTATGGGCCTAAAAATAGGGTTGAAATGCAAATAGAGTCGTGTGCATATGTTGTTGCTGCTTTAATCACACAAAGCATGACCCAAACATTAAGACTTTGTTATAGATTCTTTATATTTTTCACCATTAAAGGTTCTTTTATTTGTCAGAAATTTCTAGCTCTTGGTTTACATTTCCCCTCCTCTGCCCCTCAAATCTACAGGCAACGGGACGCTCTTGTACATTAAATAAGAGCTGTCACCCTGGGCAAGTTGCAGCAACGAAGCATTTATTCTGCCTCACATTTGCTGGCACTTAGAATTATTTCCTTCATGCCTGATAACCAAATTACAATATGGCAGGTCTCCCCGGAGCCACGGGATTGTTAGTGCCAGCTCACAACATACTTTCAACTGATGTGGCATTGCATGTACAGCTGCCAATCAAAGCCAGCAGAAGGCTGAGATGTAAATGAGGGCGGGCCCGACGGTGTTCAATTACTGCTCTGAGCTCTGCATAATCCCCCTTCCCACTGACTGACTGACTGACACTTCCACATTCCTCCTCTTCTCCAGCTTTATCCTAATTTCTCCACCTATGTTTTGCCTCACGTTGGGATATGGAATCAGACATTGGAGGGAATTCTGTCATTTCCATTTTCATTTAGAAAATACATCATCTGACATCTATGGGAATGTAAAGTGTGTTCAGAAAGGACTGCTTACAGCAGATTTTCTACAATTCGTGACCCGGAGTTCAAAGCTAAACAAAGTCTCCTGTACGTTCTGCCAGTGTCCTTAATTCAGTTTAATATTATTTCCTTTTTGCTATTACAGGAGAATGGGAATTTCAGCAGCTGAGTGGGCTGAGATGCTCTTAGCTGCCTACTCAGCATCAACCTTTGGTAAATAGTCAGATTAAGGAGCTCCATGAATGGTTGCTGGTACCGTTTGCTCTGTCCCTCATACAAATGCCTTTAGATTCTTCTTAATCCTCATGTTTAAGGTGTGCCAGCTGAGTGGCTTAAGCAATGCTCTTTTTTTTTTTTTTTTACCCAGATATGATGCTATTAGTCCTGCAGGATTAAAAAAGAAGCTGTGTTTTTGTTTCAGGAGTGTTTTAACACCACTACGTACGGTGGAACATAACTCTATACAGCTCGCTTGGCTTCATTTCATTTTAAAATATCAAACTGTTTTCCTCCACAGTCACCTGATTTCATCTGCAGTCGTCATCTACATCTCCCCCCGCCACCCCCTTCTCTCTCTCTCTCTATCGTCTGTCTAAAACTGGCACTTTTGTTGCATTCCAAGAGGTTGATAAATCAATCCATCAAAAAATTCTTTGCGGTGAAACTCAATCAAGAAAGGTCATGTCGGCGGGAAAAGAACAGATTAAATTAGCATTGAATTAGACATGGAAAGTGAGCTCTGTCAAAACCATCACTGTGCTCAGCACAATTAGAATATGTTAATTATGCATTTCATTAAGGGGCCTCAGCGCTCTTTGAATGTGCGATGAAATGTCACTGGTGTAGGCAGCCGAAAAATGGAAGATTGCCAGGCACAACTTTCTTTGTGCAATGTGTGACACCTTCATTAACATCAGGGATTGCTAGTCTGATTAGACTTTTTGTATTAGTTTAAGCCTTTAGGCTTTCAAATGCTAGGCCTTTTTTCTCCGTTTTGATGTGGCAGCTAAGACCCTTCTCCGTCTCTCAGCAGATATCGTCTGTGGTTCGGTTCTTTGTTTAAATTCCCCAACATAATGCCATGACACCGGGCGAAACATTTCATTGTCTTTGTGTAGATGACGGCATTTACCACATCTTTGTTTCACTTAATCTTGGGTCACTTTCAGCAATGAGAGACTTGAAGATTTCTCCCACTGTGTGCTTGTGATGAGGATGCTGAAGCCTGTGAAGTCAAAACTCTGCAGATGTTTCATAGTGTAATAAACAATGCTGGTTTTAGCTTCATAGGAATCAACACAAAAAAATACATTTTGCGTCAGGCCAAAATAAACAACTATTTGGTCCTTTTTAGGGCTTCACTTCATAAAAACACACCTCAGGTGAGCAGAAGCACATAAACCTACCATTATATATTTCACAAGAAGAACGTCTGCTCCATGTTTAACATTTCTAAGAAGAAGCACCAGCAGGAGAATAAAACTCCACTTCATTTCCTGCATGAAAAGCTTCTGTTTTTGTCAATAATACAAACGTTGTGGAGGAATCTGCTCCATTTGTCTTGACAATGTTCTTCATTAATGTTGTGGTTTGGATGTTTAGAGGACTGACTCGTGAAAACAACTTGATTCGTTTCTTTTTCAGTCATTCTGTTGGAGACCTGCTGCTGCATGCGTTAGAGATGTTTTGCTGTATGGAATAGTTTCAGCCAATGTTGGATCTAGAAGACATTAGCTGTGTTTCCATTACATCTGGAATTGTGCAGAACTTACATATCACAATGAAAAAATACCAATAGAGAAGCATTTTAAAAAAACCTCTAAAATACCTATAAAAAGCTTTTATGCATTAGCTGGTTTTTCAGATGTTGGTAGAAATATATCCCAAAGGTATGATAAAAACAAGTAGGTGTTCATGTGACCAGTTCATTTCTGGTGAAGATGGAGATGGACAGAGAATTTCAGAGTTTTACAATAAAATACAAAAAGGAAATGATGAAGAAAAGCTTTAAAAAGCCATTGTAAACTCTTTGCAGCACGTAGAAAACCCTAAAATAAAGCTAGTGGCCTTTGCATAAACTGTAATTCTCATAAAATCTCGTCAGCCAGATGAGATTTTAGGAGAACTGAGGCTTATGGGCAAAACACTGTTAAATCGCAATAGTTGTTTGGTGAAAATGACAAATATCACTTTTATTTAGCAAAAGATCACAGATAGTAGGGCTGGGCGATTAATCGATTTAATCGATTAATTCGAATTAGCTGTATATGACGATTTTTTTTTTTTTTTTGCCCCGCCAGCACCGTTTGGGCTTCCGTACCTTAAAGTGACGTCAGCACACTCCTGCTGGTTTCCCACAGAAATGCATAAACACAACAACATGGCAGCTAGAAACGTACAAGAAGTGCCCCCTCTGCATTTCCATTATATTTTGTTGCAAAATAAAAACGATATTTGTACGTTTCGACAAACAACAGTTGTGATTTGTGGCTGTTTCCGTTGAACAGTGTTTAGCACATTAGCATCACGTTTCGTAATTGCGGTTAATGCAAAGTGGGCACGTAGCGTTATTTTAGGGTTTTCTACTTGCTGCGGAGAATTTGCTTCGGAGTTTCGATGCTTTTCTCCCTCATTTTGTTTTCTAAAACTCTGAAATTCGCTGTTGTTTATTCCACACTGTGCCGTCTTTACCGGGAATTAACTGGTCACGACCCCCACGTCACTTCTGCCGACACGTAAACGCAACAAAAGTGTTTCCATTACACTTTTGCAATATAGTTCTGTTTTGAAATGTCTGGAAAAACCACCTCCTGAGATCGTAAAAACTTTTAGAGCACCTGTTCTTAAGGCAATATTTAGTATTTGCAAAGTTTCTAGGTGTCATGGAAATGCAGGGTTTTCAGTGTGGGAGGGGGCATTTGCACATGCCTCAGGGGTCTGAAGCCAGATGCAGCTGCAGGCTCGTCTTTCTTGCCAAAAATGTGTAAATTAAACAAAAAACAGCAAGGATGTAATAATACATGTATGTTAGAAATATAGCTTAATTCACATTTAGGGATTTTTAAAAAAATGGTATTTTGTAACAAAGAGGTCAATTTTATCGAAACACATGTTAAGTGTAAAGAAACATTAATTTTTATCACCTCATTGCCAATGTGGGAAATTGTTTTGGTTATTTGATGTCAAAATACTCTAAAAGGAATCACTATTTTTCTTCCACGATGAGACACTTTTATTTATTTATTTATCAGTTTTTTATTTTAGAATAAATTTACACAAGTGAAGTGATGCCTATTCTTAAATGTATGATCAAAACTTTAAAAAACTATCTCACAGTGGAAACGCACTAAGTACAAACATGTTGTGTCTTATAATGTTTACAGTGGCAGCGCCTGCATCTCTTTTTACAATCTTGTTTAACTGCTTGTTTAGTTGCACTTTAAATTTAGGTAAACTTCTAGGCTGATCACAATAAAAACATTTTTGAAAAAGAATAATTTTTGACATTTGTAATTTTTTTTCTTTTTCTTTACAGTCAAGGGAAAAAAATTGATTAAAATCGGAAATCGGATTTGGTTTTAAAAAAATCGGAGATTTTATTTTTTTTGGCCACATCGCCCAGCCCTAATAGATAGATAGATAGATAGATAGATGGGAATCATAACATTGTATTATTGCAGCAGTCACCGGATTGCTGCTGAGTGAAAGTTGGATCGTTGCAGCAGCTTACATTACAGATCAGCCAACTTTTAAAACTTCATTAAAACAAAATGAAAGCACTTCCCGCCGCACTTAAATTAAATTGAAATGCTTGGGGAAGAAATGATGAAAGCTCCAAGTGGGAGCTGTCTGACGATTTCAGCACTCACATACTTTGACGACATCAGATGATTCTTCTGAGCTGGAAGTGTATCGCAGCAATGATTGTCTCTGGAAGACCCCATCTCACAGATGTAATATAGATGTCTTGAATGAATGACTACTTGCTGCTTTCTCATTGTACCCATAACTGTGAATATACGGTACCTGTACAATGGAGCTGCGACCTCAGGATCTGCACGCCAACATTACCCAAGCAGAAGAGGGTAAAGGAGGTGGGAAAGGAGCAGGGGATCCATATCTTCGTGTCTTTATGGTTTGCTGTATAACAGGCATTAATGTTAGATCATTCACTGCTTGGATATTTGAGATTTCTTGTCTCATCAAGCAGTTTTACCACAGAGCATCTCATGCAGAGCCCTTTCTCTGAGCCTGTGAGGATGTATTTTAGAGTGTGGCAGTTCATATTTTCTGGGGCAACTTTTCACTTTATCCACTTGGCACGGTCAGCATTACGTCCTACATGAGAGATGGTTCAGAGACGTCCACAAGGATGATGCTCCTGTAAATGATGAAATCTGATCATTCACTGTCTTTTGTGGTTTATGGGGATCCTGCGTGGGCTCTGAAGGCTCTGCCACCTCCAGGACCGGTCGCTCAGGTGAGAGAAATTCAGTTTGTTCTCAACCTTGCCACAGGTGCATCATTTGCCTTTCTTGTCTCTCTGTCAGGCGTTTGTCACGTTAAAAACTCAGCAGCTGTGACAGCTGAGCTCCAAAGAGAAGCGGAGTAATTAAAAGGTATCAATCACCCGTTTTACAGCGTGCAGCCATTTCTCCTGTTCCATCGTGTTTGATCTGATACAGGCGTCAATAACTAAACCAACAATGAAAGCGTCATGTTAGAAAATAATCTACTTACAGGTCCAGCACTGCAGGGAAGCACTCAATCAAAAGTGAAAAATGGAGATCCATGTCCAAGGCCTAAATGTATTCCATGGCCGCAGAATGAACTTGCAGCCCATGTGACACATGATTTACACAGGAAAAGGCCCGTGACTCTACAATGATAGATCGGCGCTGAAGTCTGCCTGGGCTCACTCTATGTCATATAATCCTTCTCTTTTAACTTGTAAGATAGAGATAGATAACAAAATGCTGTATTGATTTCCCTGTCTGCACACTGGCTGGCTTTTTAAGACTGCACATGTGCATGTCTGAATCTTGACCACAGATGTTTCTGCACCACATATCTGCTGCTTACATTTGAATTACATCCTTTTATTTCACTGATATCTTATCTTATCTTTTCTTATCTTATCTTATCTACATATATATATATATATATATATATACATATATATGTATATACATATATATACACATATATATACACATATATATATATATATATATATATATATATACATATATATATATATATATATACATATATATATATATATATATATATATATATATATATATATATATATATATATATATATATATATATATGTATATATATATATATATATATATATATATATATATATATATATATATATATATATATATATATACATATATATGTATATACATATATATATACACATATATATATATATGTATATACATATATATACACACATATATATATATATATATATATATATATATATATATATATATATATAAATATATATATATGTAGATAAGATAAGATAAGATAAGATAAGATAAGATAAGATAAGATAAGATAAGATAAGATGTCAGATTCTGTCAGATTGATGGCAGATTGTCTGTTATTTAAAACTGGTCTCTTAAGAGTCCATGGCTGGAAAAGTGAAGCAGCAGCAGGATGTCACCTCACATTAATGTAACCAGATTACCATTCCACGTCCTAATTGGTGCTATACCACAAAAAATATGACGAAAAAGACCCAAAACATGCCTCACCATATTCTTATCCATGTTATCTCATGCTCTTCTGGGTCATTACACAGCATTGAGTAGTCTGTGGACAGGAGGTGGGGGTGTTTTCATTTTTACTTTGCTTGAGGCCCACAGACCCCAGCTCTGTTTACAGACTGAGAGAAATAGCTTAAATCTGCTGGCGTCAATGCTGATTCCTGTCAAACAGAGTGGCAGGTGACCCGAGAGCCAGCAGCCAGACACTGAGACAGATTACAAGAGAGAAAAACGCCAGCAACCTCTGGCCTGCTGTTGGGCAACAGACAACTACAGAGTAGGGCAAGAAGTGGAGCCCCCCCTCAACTCTCCATCCATCCATCAACTCATCCCCCTCCTGGCTCCAATTCCCTCCAACTGACTGATAGACAAATAAGACTGTTTACTAGTTAAAACAATCTGTCAGACATGTTACATACTCCAGTGTTTTACTTTTTAACTATGATCTGAAATCAGTTTAGCGCTGTTAGCAATGTGCCACGCAGCACATGTCAACTCGTTTGTCAGTCACTGAAGCTGTTGTTTTCTATGTGATATGAGCAGATCTATTTAGATTCCAGCCAAAGACAAGTGAGGAAGAAGTGTTTCTGGCTCCAGGGTCAACAAGGCTGGAAGTCAGGAAGTGACCTAATAACAGGGAGGTGTGAACGATTCTTGCTCCTTGTGAAAAAATCAACCCAAAACTTAGGGACAGAAAATGCTGCCAAGCCCAAAACCACTATCCTTCCACCAGCATCTGAATGGTCCAAATCCAATTCCATCTGGTCCTGGTGTTGGTTTGCTGCAGGGATGGACTGGCCATTGGGTTAACTGGCCAGTTTCATGGTGGTTCATGGCCCAAGTGTTTTATTGGTCTGACTGTTCCATTGGTTTGATTGGTGGACCCACTAACACTGAACCAGCCCACTCAAATTATTCAACACCACCACCATTCACTGTGGTCCCTCTGCCTTAATAATTCATTAATGTAAATCAGGGTTACTCATTCTGGTGTCAAGTGAGCCATAATCCAGCAGGTTTTTAAAGGATTCCAACTTCAACACACCTTAATCAAATTAAATGGATCTAAAAGCCTATCAAGTTCTGCACAATGACTCGTTTATTTGAGTCAGTTGAGTTGGAGCAGAAAACATGGAAAAACTGTTGGGTTGCAGCTCAAGTATTTAGACCAGGAAATGAGTAACTTGATCTAAATAGTCAGTACAGCACTTTCTTTCTTGTGTACCAGCAATGAAACATGTTGATATGTGGCTCATTGATTGTTTTCTTACATAGATCCAGGATGAACCTGCCAAGTACCTCAAATCCAGAGGCTGCAGCTACCTGTCAGAGTCGAGGAGAGAAAACTGAGAAAAAATACAGAAGAAGAATAAAACAAAAGATGCTGCCAAATTTCCAAAATGATTGACAGTTTAACTGCAGCAGGACTTGCACAACCTGCCATGGAGAAGGATGATGATGATGATGATGAAAATGAAGATTATGATGATTATAGCAGATGGTAAGCTGAACTGCATATAATATCACTAAGGTTCTGTTCTGACAACCATTAAATGCAATAAATACAAGCCAGTTAGCGGTGAACATGCTAACTGTTTACAAAGTGATAACTAAGTGATGAAAACAGATGTTTCATCACCACCTTAGTTTCTTGCCTTACATTTATGACGTTAGCTGATGACATCACTGTTTCCAACAGAACAGCTGGTTTTGTCATGTGACCATTCCCTCCTGCTTTTCAGGCCTTCCCGCTCTTGACGCTCAGTCTCTCCTCCCGTTGCACCTGCAGCTACACTTAATGAGAAGCACACCTGTCCCTCATCACCACTGTTATAAAAGCAGATCACTCCATCATGGCAGCTACCAGATCACCATCAATTTCTCCCTCTGGATTCCTTCCTGAAAATGTTTGTGTATAAACCTTGTTGCGCCTCGAAAGAAACATGACAGGCTAGCAAAATGTTGTGTTGACTGGTTAGCTTTTTTAGGTTGACTGGTCAGCTTGTTGTATGACTGTTAAGCTGGTTGTGTTTACTGGGTAATTGGTTGTGTTGACTGATTAGCTTGTTGGGTTGACTGGTTAGCTCATTGTCTTCACTGGTTAGCTTGTGTGTTGTCTGGTTAGCTTGTTGAGTTGACTGATTAACTGGTTATGTTGGCTGGTTAGCTGGTTGTGCTTACTGGTTAGCTGGTTGTGTTAACTGTTTGACTGGTAACACTTTGAAACATCACATATTAAATTCAGTTATTTAATGTTTTCCTTCACTAAATAATAATATTAAAAGTGAGAAAATGATTTTTAACCATTAATCAACATTACCAGGGCATCAGCAGATTTTTATTTATTCTTTTTTTTTTTTTTTTCATCAGTCTGTGTTAGTAGTTGTGGACTTTGGGTCTAAATGAGTTGTGTGTTGACGGACAATATATAGAAGCTTTCTACTGATTTACAATTTTGTTCTGAAAATCTAAAAAACACAGCTTGAAGTTGGACAGACATCATACAATTGATTAAATGAATCAAAACTGTTTCATTCAATATTTACAGACTCAGAATTTCATTCCATGTCATTTTAAATTATTTTCCAGTCCATTGTGTTGGAATTATAGCCTCAAACTTTTCTGTGCTTACAGTCCCTGTGTTAATCTTCTTCAGAAAATCTTAAGATAAAGAACTATTGTTAGGCAAACAAATAGAAAAAAGAGGCCTTACTGATCAAATGGCTTCAGATTATTAATAGTAAATAAATTTAGCCACACCATGACCATCTTCTAAACTTGAGTTGGTTAGAAATCTGGAACTGACAACAAACCAATATTAATACTGAAGAAAACCTTAAAATAATTCAGTTTTATTAATCTTTATTTGGACATCATTCATCCACACAGTCCAATTCAATGCAATGAACTGTTTTAAATTCAGTTAAAACAATCCATTACAAGATCTACATAGGCCAATTTATAAACCAATTCATAAAACAAATGAACTAAGAAAATCAGTGGACTGGATAAAATCTTCTGTTTTATTAAATCCTCTATCTGAGCTGAGAGAGGAGACAGTGGAGAGAAAAACCTTCATTAGGACCAGACCAGGAAGGACAGCCATCTGTCTGGACCAGTTCGGCATGGAGAGGACAGGAAAGAGGGATCAACAAGTGGCAAGGATACCTGCTGAAAAAGAAGAGAAACAAATTTATGACAGCTACAATAACAAATATTTCTACATGGAGAGTAAAGTGAGCAGATAGCCCAGTGCATCATGGGACATTCCCCAGAAGCCTCCGCCTATAACAGCAGAACATAAGGGTTGGATAAGGATTACCAACCCAGACCTGACTGTAAGATTTATCAGAAAGGAGTATTTGTAGATCTGAAAGGTAGAGAGGAGGTCTCCTTCCTAATGGCAAACTAGGATCTGGTTCCACAGAGAGGGTCTGACAACTGAAGGTTCTAGAAACCACAAGTAGACCTGTAGTCTGAGAATGAAGTGCTCTCAAGGGAAAATCTGGAGCTCTGAGATCTTTAAAATCCATTGACACTTGGTCTCTAAGACCTTCAAGTGTGAGGAAAAGATTTAACCTTTTATTCTGGATTTAACAGGAAGCCAATAGAAAGACGATAAATCTGAAGAAATATGATCTCTGCTGATAATTCTCATCAGAACCCTCTCTGCAGCATCGTGGATCAGATGGCAACTTTTCAGAACATTTCTGGGACAGAGCAATAATAAGGAATTACAGAAATCCAATCTGGAAGTGACAAATCCATGGACTAGTTTTTCTATGTCACTCTAAAACAGGATGTTCCTCATTTTGTGAATATTGTAGATGAGATAAGAAGGTCCTGAAAGCCTGTTTTATAAATGAACCAAAGGCCAGATTCTGGTTGAGCATAACTCCAGTGAAGCACTGGAAGCTGAGATGAAGAGATATAATAAGATAAGATAAGATAAGATAAGATAAGATAAGATAAGATAAGATAAGATAAGATAAGATAAGATAATGTGGAACCTGCACTTGGAACCAGTTTTTAGCTCAGAAGTGAAAACAAGCCAGTGAGTCCTGGCAAACATTTGCATGTCGTACATTCACAGACTTCGACCAGAGCATGAGCCTGAAAACACGCCAACATGACAGTAAGCCATCAGACTGGACAGTACAGGCTGTGTTAGGCAGCAGTTTCTGATAAGCACCAGATAATAAGCTGCTTTATCATTATTCTTTCTGGAGTGTGAAATTCCCCCCCGACACAGCAAGACTGACAGTGCGCTTCCAGTTTCCTTGCAGTGTTTTTGTCTGTTAGTTTCAGAGCCTCCATGTGACATGTTACTGTCAGGAAACTGTATTGTGTCTTCTCTGCCACCATATATCAGCTGTACATCACCTGCATTGAAAATTGTCACCAACTTCCATCAATGCAGATCAGTGCAGGAACTGTGAGATATCGCTGCAGAACCAAAGAGGAAACTCTTTCCACTTAAAATCCAAATGTTTGTGGGTATTTGTGGTTATTTTGACTGCCAAACTTACCCTTCTGAGTAAGGCTCACTCCTGTCACAGCCTTTCATCCGCCACCTTTTCCCTGCACGCATCACCTGACTTCCCGCAGGCAAACTTCTTCCACTTGTGAAATCAATTGACCAGTTTAGATTTAAAAGTCATGAGACAAACCTGACTGACTGGTGCAGAACTGCACTTTTACAGGCTGCTGACTGCTTTACCTTCCTGCTTGAGCTGCATTTTCTCCTAATAGCACAGAGACCGTGATGACGCCAACCATCCTGTCCACCACATTAATGACCGCTGAAAGCAAGGACATTGTTAAAAACTGAGCAGGGAAGCAGATTCAGAAGTTTAAAATCAATTGTTACAAACAGGTTGTCTCAATTTATACCCGTCTAATTGAAGCAAACATTTTTCTTCCCACCATTTTAACTTAGCCAGAGTAAATCTTCTTGTCACTTTCTTCATTCAGTGGGGATATATATTTGACTTTTGTAGGTAACACGCGGCTTTAGATATGAGGCTAAAGATGTGCTGGAAGTCTTTAAGTAAAGATCTGAAAGGCACGGAGGTCGAGACAGCAAAACAAATACACAGATCTGACATGAGCAAAGGCAACCAGGGCATATTTAGAACAAATGGGATACACAAGACACTTTAAAATCTAGCTTGACTTTACTCCAAAATATGCAAACTATTTGTCTAAAAAAGATTTAAGTTTTTATTGCCTGGGTTAAGTTAGTTAAAATCAGTTTTAGTAGAACTTTTTCTGAATTTATAAATCTAAATATATCAGAAGTGCGTGAGCTTATGGAAGAATCTTGATGACATGAAATCGACATACTTCCCAAAATCTCAGTTTTATTTTCAGTGCAAATTATTATTTTACGTTCATTTTACATGCAGTAATTGGTGGAGGAAGTTAGTGTAAAACTAATGTTGCCTCTATTATGCTGCGGCAGCTGCTTGGTGGTTGTTTTTATACACAGGGATAAGCAGAAACTGCAGAGCAGTCACATGACACGACCAACATCAATTAAAAATCCTTTATTTTCATCATTAATCATCATTCTAACAGGTAAACTGTATTTTTTTTATGTCTGGAACATGTTGTCTAGACGCTGAAATTATGGTTGGTATGAAGACAATAAGGAGACCAGAACGTGTTTTCTGTCTGTTTAGCTGAGAAATGTCATATTAAGAGCTTTGGAGGCAGAGATCATCTTTCAAACCTTTTTTTTTTTTATTTAAATTATTGATCGATATAATAAATAAAATAGAAACAAGAAAGTACTAGTTTTTTTCAGCTATAAACTGGTAAATTAAAAGTGTAATTAAAGTTTCCTCCAGTGAATTATTTCTTTAGTCCACATGAAGAGGTGGAGACACGGCTGTGAAATCATTTTATATTTTGGAAAAAAAAAACTTTTTTTTAAAATTCATTTCAGTCAGTCTTGGTTAGTAATTCGGTGACCAAAATTGCTTGGTTATGTTCAGGGACAGACTGTGGAAAAGGCTGAATAATATCCCCTGCAAATGAACCTTTGTTAGTGTTTATGGTCTTTTGGCGAAGTGCATATAAAATCTGACCTTTGCAGAGAGGCCGTGGTGTTGTTACCAACACCTGAGGTCAGACGACTCATCACAATGTCGCCAAATAAGAGGAAACACGGTGCCTTTCATAATGCACACATGTTTTCAAAAGATCATTTCCGATATTTCCGTGAGACCAAGCTGCATCGGTGTGGTCTGCATCGGAGCCCTGAGCAGGAAAACAAAGTGAATTTCCACATAAAGCTGGAAATCACTCCAACCGTCTATCTAGTGGTGCCTGGTCCAACAGAAAGCAGCAGTCAGTTGTTATCTTGCTCCTTCTGGCACTGGCTGTTTAGCTCAGTTTATCTTTTAAGAACATTTAAAGCCCTCTTGTCTCACACACACAGACGTTGGCGCTCTGTGATTTGAGAGGCTCACAAAAATGGCGTCAAGATGACACAAAGTGACTGTGTTTCTGTTTGCTCTCAGCAGTAAGTCTTAATGACTCCAGTTTGGATGAATTTGGTTCTCTGGCTCAGTTTCTGTTGTCAGTATTTAAGCTCAAAATGTAGCTCTGAAACTCAGCTCCGCATTTCTACAACACATAACCATCCTCACTAGTATAGTTTCTGTCTGTATTAATGGCACATTTTTAAGCTTCAATCTGAGTGATAAGTGATCTCAACTTGTATAAAATGGTCATAGATGATATAAAACCCCATATAAACTGGTCTGTGAGGCTCTTCATCCCTGTCAGAAACTGGCTCCAGTCTACAGGCTTCCACATGTATAATGATGAGTTCAAATCACAAGATTCAGTCAGGAATCGGGAGCTCTAATAGAAGTCTGGGAGAAGTTTCTTGTATGGCAACTAAAAACAATTCAACAGATGCTGCCAGAATCCATTTCAACGGATCTCCCAGTCCCTGCGCTGAACTTCAGAGAGCTTTATGTAATCATCTTCATACATATAGCAGTCCTGCCCTGGATGTGGAATCACATTTTGATTCCTAAAATTGGTCAAGTCCTCTTTAAATGAGGCGAGGCTTTAAATATTGATGTTCCCGGCACAGAGTAAATCATGAATGATCTGGAACTCTGGAGAGAATGAAGACATTAGGGTAAAAAAGAGCTCACATCAATGGAAAATCTACTTACAGTTTTTAAACAGACTAAATTAAAGGGACATTCAGGAGTGTTTTTAAGTGCAGGTGTGTAAAAATGGTCATGTGTATGAAGTTAAATTCCTTCTTGACCACAGTGTTGATGGAAGTCAGTGGGTGAATCAGGGAGGGGGTTCAACTGGTGGGCCAAGCAAAGTGATTGGCTCTCAGATGCATGAATTAATAAAAAAAAAGAAAAAAAAAAAAGAAAAAAAAAACAATGCCGCATTTTTTTTTTTACATGCAGTATTTTACTTCTGCAAACACTTCTACAGACATGTTCAGACACTTTTTCTTTGTTGTTCATGTGATTTGACTTCTTATTTAGGTTATTTGGGGCGGCTGTAGCTCAGGAGAAAGAGCAGTTGTCTTAAAGGTGGGAGGTCATTTCCAGGCTTTCCCTAACTACATGCGCAAGTATCCTGGGGCAAGACACTGAAGCCCAAGTTGCCCTCCGATGTGCCTATAAGGGTACGAGTGTGTGGGTGAATGTGACAAGTAGTGTAAAGTGCATTGGGTTGTCAGCATGACAGGATAGCGCAGTTACCATTTGTTTATTTTATCTATTTTATAGAAATATTTATTTAAATAATTATCGGGATATTTATATAATAGAAATATTCCATAAAAACTGACTCGTATAATTTTCTTTTCTTGTCTATCACTGAGATAAAGTTGGTAATTATGTCTATGTGTGACTATGAAATTTTATTATGTATAATTTTATATCTGTTTATTTGTCAGTGGGTGGCAGTGTGTTGGGTGACTCTCCTCATAGTGGCAAATATACCACCCTCACTTGTGAATATGCTAGAAAACAGCCTTGAAATAGGCGTCCACTGTAGTGGACACGATGCAACACAAGGGTTAATACCATAGACTGTATAAGAAAGATGGACGGGACCCTTCGGTGGTAAAAAGTGAAGTCTATGCAGAAGTGCATAAAACTGCAGTTCCCCCTTCATCCACTAGAGGCTCCAAAAAAAAAAGAAAAAAAAAAAGCAAATCCCCATAGACTCCCATGTTAAAAAGACCAACTTCACAGCAGAAATAAACATGTTTACAGCCTGGTTCAGAAATCCATTTTCGGTTTAATAGGTCAGGTTTACCTTCATGACAACTGTGGGGGGAGTGACTTTTTTTCTAACTCGCCCGTTTAAAAGTAATTTAATCTCGAAATTCGGCATATTTAGGAGCGTGTCCTTTTGATTGACAAGTACCCGGTCTCCTGCTTCAAGTAAAAAGAATGTAGAACAGCTGCAGTTTTTAGCAGGTTAACAACGTGACTTAGCTTTAGCCCGTTTACCTCCGTTAGCTGGTTAGCTTGGTTAGCTCTTAGCTACAGAAAGCTCGGAGTTCACTTGATGTCAATCATCCACCATGGCGCTCACAGCCCCCCTCTCAGCTCCACCTCTTTGCCAATATTTGTATTTTCCAGATGAGACGACACGCATGCCCCTGCCAATGGGATGCGATGATAGGAACCGCCCAACAAGCTTCAATTCAGCTCTTCAGAAACCTATGGGTGAGGTCACGGAGGCTCCGCCCATCTCTATATACAGTCTATGGTTAATACTCAGAGGAAGGAATTTTCTTTGAATCAACAAATTAAGGAAAACGCATTGATAAAGATTCTATCTATCTATCTATCTATCTATCTATCTATCTATCTATCTATCTATCTATCAAACTCATGGATGACTTCCTGCTGATGATGGTCGGTTGTTCTTGGACACCCCTCCTCCTCCCCCCCTAACCACCACCACCTCCCCCACCTCCTCTTGTCACAGATGTGATCAAACATGTTTTCAGATGTAACACTTATTTGCAGGCCCTTCCTCAAAGCGTGCAGCTGTAAAACGAGTCGTGCACGCTCTTAATAAGCCTCGTTTTAGACGCAAGTGTCACCCGTGTCTCTGATGTGTGGCCATTTTGCGTCTCCTCTGAGAGTCCAGAGATGCTTGGGAGGCACAAGCAGCCAGTCGGCAAGAATTAGAGCAGCGTCCATGATTGTGCTGACGTCTGCAAGGGGCTGGGCTGGAGATTAAGCCCAATAAAAATGTGTGATTTGTTGCTTTCATATTTGGAAGATGTCAGCTTCAATTTGAGCTAGCACGCTGCCTTGAGGCAGGCTGGGTGACAAATATGAAGGATGCACTGATGAACTGCTGGCAATCAAGTGTTAGTTCTTTCATCCACTATATGATGGCAGTGAAAGCCTCCACACATTGTTGAACAGCAGTTACACATCATTTTAGTTTAATATAACATCATATATCAGTAAAACAGGAAGGAAACAGGAGGATTCTTCTAATCTTTTCTTCCTTCGTTTTTTTCTTGAACCTGGGGTTTGTGCAATTTATCATTTTGATGACAATTTTGTTTCTTCTGTATATGTTTTCATTCATTTGATTTTCATTTTTAAAACACAAAAACAAAAACAAAAACAAAATAATAAGGTAAAAGAACCAGCACCTGAAATAAAAACACAAAAACACAACATTTGGCTCATATTGATACAAAAATAGCATTGCATTACATCACATTACATTAAATAACATTACCAAGCAGCATACATTTCAGGTCAGTCTGGTCATAAGAGCTAAAATGTTATTCTTCACCCAACAAAACCCCCAACCTCCGGAAATGACTACAAAAACAGGGTCGAAATAGACGTCATGTTTTGCATTTGGATAAAAGTCATGTTGCTGAGGTGTGGGCTCCATGTAGGAGTTACACAGCTTTTGTTTCATTGCAAACTGTCCTCACACTCCCAAGCAGTGTCCCAATGATCATTTGTACTTACTGAACTTTTCTGAATTGTCCTACCTCGTTTTTAAAAAGCAAACTTTCCATTCTTGGATATCTCTAAGTTGACAGAAAAGCAGCGTCCTTTCAGATTTAATCGCTTATTTTTAAATATCAGGAAAAAAATCTGGATTCTGAATGTTATATTTTTAACTAAAACTGACTAAAAAACAATAATTGTAAATGAAATAACTCACAGATGTTAAGGATGCCCTGAGCGTCCCAGTTCAGAAAACCAGCATCTGTTAAATCTGCAGATAATAAAGCTTATTACACATCAGTGTGAGGATGGAGGTGGTTGTAGTCTATGTAGAGCTTTATGTGATGTAAGGGGCTCAACTCTGGTTTACTTTGTGGTGGTGGTAGACTGGATCCTTCTAGACAACTGGATCCAGACTGCTGATGGGGGTCTTGTTCTAGTCTGATCTGTAACCTTTCTTTTTTCCAAAAAAATTGAGAAACATCTTCCTTTCTTTTAATTTTTATATGTCTCAAAACAAAAGCATAGTTTTAAAGGATATATTTCTCCACATTGTCATGCTGTAGCTACTTAAACCCTCTGATGCATGAATTATCAAAAATCACCAGTTTTTTACATGCAATATTGTACTTCTACAGACACGTACAGACAACTTTCTGTATTTTTTTAATATTATTTGACTTTTTATTTAGTTTATCTATTCTGTATAAATTGTTATAAAATTAGATATTGTCATATTTATATAATAGAAATATTCTATAAAAATTAACTCGTCATTTTATTTGTCCAGTTTATCACTAAGTTAAAGCTGGTAATTACATGTACGTATGAATATGAAAGTTTATACTATATCTGTTCATTCTTCAGTAAGTGGCAGTGTATTGGGTGATTCTCCTAATGTCCACTAAAGTAGCAAAATTATAAACATACTAGAAAACAGCCTTTAAAAAGGCATTCACTGTAGTGAACATGATGCAACAAAGAGTTAAGAGTCAACTAGCAGCCTTATTCTTTTGTTTAAGTTAAAGTGGATCGTGTAGCATTAGCATTGTCAGAAACACAGATACTGAGACACATTTTGAGCATCTTTAAAGTAAATTTTTCAGTGTAACTGAGTTAATGTGTTGTTCATAAATACCCTCAATAACTAACTATGACAGTGTTTCCGAAAATGATCATCAAACTGACTAGTGCTAGAATATAACTAGATTATCATCGCTAAGTGGCTCCATGCTAACATCAGGTCAATGGCCTTGCATAACATTAGCAGTTGTACTTGCACAGGAACAATTGTTTTTTCTTAAAATGTGCAGCCACATCACATTATTTTAAAGGATGACTAAATAACTACCTTAAAATGCAGTGACCTGTCAATCTCCTCAAGAGGTTTGGAGGCTGTCCAATCAGAATTCAGAAGTGGGCAGTGCCACCCCAGCCCCCCCTCAAACTCTGCCCCTGGTACAGATTTATTTTGGGCTACAAATCCATTAAATAAAATGTCTAAAGCTTATAAATTCTAATAAAATAATTAAATAAAAGGTGTGCAGATTTAAATGCATCCTTCAGAGTCACCATAAGGATAAAAATCAATAACGTTTTTAAAGCACCACAGAAGTGAACATCTGTAATGATCACACAGTCGTTACAGGTCAGGCTATAAAAGGCCACAAACAGCCATTCGGGTGAAGTTGTCTGAAGGAGGATGGACTCACTGTTTAAGATTCTGGAAGTTTCAAAACTACCTCATGCATTATAACTGAAGCACTTCCCCTGGTTCCCTGAGTTTAATCCTTTTTTTTTTCCAAGTGCTTCATCAACCTTCAGCTTTTCTGACAAGACAGAAGTTTCAGCATGTATGATTAATAAGATACAAATGTGCAACTGATATTTGATAAATGGCTTTGGTTTCATATTCATGATGTACAATGAATATGCAGCACCGGGGGCTTAGGCCTACTTGATTGATCAAATGTATTCCATTCATCACTTATTTTTGCTTAATTAGCATATTTGAAGCAACACCATTAACAAGGGAGGACTATGGGCTGTTTGGAAGATATGATGTATGTAGGAGAGCAGACACACATGCATAACTCTTTGTCTTGTGCTGCTCATATTTTCTGGAGGCAGAATTAATTATGAAGCAGATTTTACTCTGAAAAGAAAGCAGCATTGAGATGGATTGTTTTTCAGCACCTTCGTATTCCTAATATTTGCTCCACTTCTTATTCGCCTTGTGTGAAGAAAATCATGTCACCATATCTTTAATAGCACGATGTAGGACAGTAAAAATTTCAGATAAGCGCTACATGAATAGAAAAAGAGAGATGTAATGCTCTTCCTGGGACATTTCTCAGAGGGACAGAATAACCTGGGGACTTTGGGGAGAATAAATGGGAGAAAAGGGAGTTAAGATGTGGGTCGTTATAGCTATAAGTTGTAAAGACCTTCATTAAACACATGAGCTAGTCATTACCCTGCTGCTGCTACTGCTGCTGCTGCTGCTGTGTGATGAACATTTTGAGCCCTCTCCAAACCCAGCTCTGGTTTACAGGCCAGATAATGCAGTGAATCCATGCTTGTCTGGCGCAGGGCGAAGCAAAGTCAGTGGAAATGTTTTTTGTGTGTATCGAAGCAGGCAAACTCTGATGCGTATTTGCCCTATTACAGCACATCAGCATCAGCCAGACGCACGCCAGTGCAAGCACAGAGCATGCACTTATAATTATTTGATAATATTTTTAATGACAGATTGACAAAGAGTTTGCATATGTGAGCCAGCCTCGGTTTTGGTAACCAGAATTTCATGTTCAGATCAGATGTGGGGACTGTGCTGAATGTATGTTGGGAGTCATAAATGCCATTTGTTTCTGCTCCTTGACTTTTTTTCATCTGTAATTGAAATGTACGACGCTCAGATTGTGAATGCGCATGTGTGTGTGTGTGTGTGTCTGCAGAGAAGCTGACTTTGCTTTGTAATTAGTCATGACATGCTAATATACACGGTGCAATTAATGATGTTAATACGCAGACACCCTAAATCAGTTAATAGAAAACATGTGAAGAATTATGGGCTTATTTTACTACATTATATGTGATGTGTAATCTTTTAAAAAAGAGAGTTTGTTAACAACACAAGCAGCTCTTACAGTATTCTGATTTTCACAATACAAATGACATGATTGCAGGATAAAAAATCATAATCTCATTGTTGCAAAACCGTGCAGCATTTTTCTGCACTAACAATAAATCCCTCATTGACTTTGACTTATTGGAGCAAATTATGGCCAGACGCAACTAATTTCCTGCTGCAACTTAACTGATGATAGCATAGTCTTTGTTTGCTTTTTTTTCTTTAGTTAGGCCTTACTAGGTTGTGCTGATTCCTCAAAATGCCTAAATATGCTCGGAATAATTATTTAAATCAACATACAGTAAATTGCTTTTTAATGATAAAGCAGAGACTGTTTCAGTAAAATGTGCACATTATTTGTGGTACGAATTTAATTGAATAAATCCAAACAAGCTGCTGTCTCTTTAGTGTTTCCCTGCTGCAGCTTAAGAACAATGCTCGCTTCCGTCTAAAAGAAGTTGCTCCTCTAAAACATAATGGCCCTGCAGACAAATCAGAGATCCATCGGTGAAGAAAAGGCTCTAAATAATTTATAGCTTTAATCTGCTCACTGAGGTGTGTGGTCTTTGACAGTAATTATAAATGCAGGGAGAAATTATAGCTGAATACTTTAACTGCATTAGGAGTCATCTGATGAACAACGTGATTGCCTGCTCATTTCCAACAATAGGGGGCAAGTTGGTGTCACAGCATTCAAATCACCACAGTGCCCATGTGCTTTTCCCCATTTACCATCAAATGTCAGTTGATTGTTGTAAAAAAGCGATTTGATGGGTGGAGGTAATTGAGGACTTGATTGCTTGAAAAGAGATGAATTGCATAAAATGTTTATGAATTTAGAAGGCAATTATTTTTAATAGCCTTGAAATAATAGAGCTGGAGGAAATATGTTTAATTGTTATGATAGTATCTTGCAGCAACAGCAGCAGCTTTCACAGGGAAGCAATAAAAATCTGACAGGAGAATATATCTCTAAAGTGTATCTAAAAGTCATGAGGTGAAGACAGACTGCTGTACAGCAGAGGATGGGCCCTTTGTCTCCTGTACTGGAAGATGCTGGTGGGGAAAAACACATGTGATGCTTTGAAGAAGGAACTGCATCTGAAAACTAATATAAAACAAATTATGTGGAAAATGGAAGTGGTTTTTGTTAACCCTTCGACCCTCCTCGGGCCATTTTTGTCCATCTTTTATCAGCTTTTTTAAAAATAATTATTTGTTTATTATTTTGGCTGTGTGTTACTAATTCTTGCAAGAACTTTTTGTTTTAGTCATTTTAAATAAATCAAGTGTTTTTTTTTTGTTTTTTTTTTCTTACATGTTGTTTTTACTCTGTTGATGCATTTTTACCCCTCTGGTGACCTTCGTGCTCAAAAATGTCCACACACAAAAAATAATCAAATGTCAATATATTTTCAGCTTTTTTTTTTTTTCTTATTTGATTAAACAACTTTAGACTTGCTCAAAAACTACCAGGCGTTAAACCCTTCTAAGACTTGTGACCCTTTAAATTACTGGAAAAATTAACAACTTATTAAAAAACAAGCATAATGTGGGGGGGGGGGGGGGGGGGGGGTCTTTGGTGGCGATTAGAGGGTTAGATACGTAAAAGATTAGCAGCAGAATTTATTTGATTGCATTCATATTCTCTTTGTAGTATCAGACACTCACTCCGGGATCTTTGTGGACTTAAATTAAAGACATATTTTAATCTCACAATATTTCATTCATTCATTCATTTTCCTAACCGCTTAATCCGATTCAGGGTCGCGGGGAAGCTGGAGCCTATCCCAGCAGTCTTTGGGCGAAAGGCAGGGAACACCCTGGACAGCTCGCCAGTCCATCGCAGGGCCATCTCACAATAATTCCACTTTAAAATTATTCACTTCTTAATGTCAGAATTTTTTTTTAAAGAAAAGTCCTGATACTTGACAATTTCATGATTTCCATGTTTTTTTTTATTTGTATGAATATGCATGAAAATTTTTCTTAATCAGCATTTTAGGGAAGTAGTGGTACTCCATCTTTTCAAGTACAAGTACCTGCATTTGAGTGCTTGCCAATACCAAGTACTGATATGAGTACTAATAAATCCAATTATAGTTCACTGGTCAGGATTGTGGATGAAATGGGTGATCCTGCTGTCAGAGTTCAACACAGCAGAAACAGCTGTGACAAGGTACCCGTATGCTCAAAATCCACTTCTCTTGCCAAGATAGGGACAAACTTTAACGTATGTCTTTTCATCTCCGGACACCCAATAATAAAAATCGTTTACAGATCTCTTTGCATTAACACGTTAACTTTGACAGCTCTGTTTTTATCAAGGTGCCATCATGTTGTGTTGCATGGAAACACTTATGAATACAGAGTATGCATATTTACACATAGCAGTATCAGTATTGGTGTATAATTGGTGCATACCTAATTTTTATAATTAAAATAATAATCATAATAAAAAATATTTTCACTCAAGCATACACACACACACACACACACACACACACACACACACACACACTGAAATACAAACAACTGATAATGATTTTATAGCAGTTTCTGTAAATGAGCATTTTTGGCGATGAAGGTCACCAGATGGTGCTAAATTCTGGAGGGCTCAGTGGTTATTCCAGATAATGATGCCAATTCCAGGAAACCCATTTCTTTCCAGGTGATATAACATCCGACCATCTAGAGGAAAGTAGAAAAGTGTTTAGAATTCAGACTGGTATTTTACCAGTTTAGATACGGTATAAGCCTCTCAAACATTTTTTTTTCCCAATATCTACAGCTTACTGATTTCATACTTAATATCAACACCACGGTCCTTTAGACTAAAAAAGTTGCTCCTCCTGAGCCCAACAAAAAAAACAAACAAACAAAAACAACAACAACAACAAAATATCACTTGCTTTTACAATGTCTGTATCAGGTAACATACAGAAGGGAACACAAACCTTGCAAAATGAACTGCGTGTAAATATTGATGAGAACAACAACAACTATATCAGTATGTAAACATGCCAGACTGTTACCAGTTTATATTCCTGCAGCAGTCCTCAGCTTTCAGCTCTGTCAGCACACCGACATTCATCGTGCTTGGTCCCATCCTGATCTGAGCATAGTGGGCAAGTTTTAAAAAAGATTGGGAGAAAAACACTTGGTACAGCTTATGAAACATGAATCCTGTGTTCTTGTTGTTTTTTAATCTCGCATAAGAAGATGCTCATGTTGGTGCCTCTTCTAATAGGCTGAATGACACAGAGCATCAACTTAAGTCCTCGAGGACCACTGGCCTGCAGGTTTTGGTTGTTTCCCTGCTCCAACATACATAATTCCCATTAAATGAATTTCCAAAAGCTTGTTGTCAAGTTCTGCAGAAGCCTGTTAAATATTGATTCATACTAGTCAGGTGTGCTTGAGCAGTAAACATCTAAAATCTGCAGGTAGAACCACAGCAGGTGTGCTACAGGAAAGAACATTTTCCTGTCATTAACAAGCAAGAAATTTCCCGCCAAAAACAACCTGGTGTAGGCTCATCATGGACTGTTATCTTCAAGAAAATCTGATCCCTGGAATATCTGCTTGGCCTCCCTTCGAGAAAAATATGAACCCTCTATTGATAACCTGAGCTTGCATGTAAAAACAAGATAATAATGTTCATGAACAAAGTAAAAAAAAAAAAAAACAAACAAAAAAACCCCCAAAACAAACAAGAATACAAGCCACTATCAAATGTTAACTCTTTATTTGAATAAGTAAAAAAGGTGCAGGTATCACAGGTGTTGTCTGTTTTCGTTTTGTCATTGTTGCATGAAAGTCACTAAAATGTATTTACATGAAATATCTTTGTTTCCAAACAGTCTAATTGATTTTCAGTCATGTACAGAATTGGCGTCTAAACTGGTGATTAAACATTTCTTAAAGTGCTTCTTTTTTTCTTCTTCTTCTACATTTGCAACACAAAACATCTTTACATTAGCGATACACTGTACAGGCCTGCATGTGAGTGGTGGTGTGTCAGGCAACCTGCTTCGACAGCTGCACGTCTGTGCAGGTGGACTGCATCAGAGGTTGTACAAGTAGTTCAATTAATTCATTATTTTTTCTTTTGAAATACAATTGAAACTTGACATATACAAATAAATAGTAGTCATAGCCAGGGCTATTGCATGCAAACATCAGCAATTAAGTTTTCTCAAGCAGTAATACATTTCATTACTGGTGGTGCATCTGAGCAGGGTGCAAAGGTTTCTCTTAGTGTTTCCTTACATCGACTCTAACCAGTGTGTCTTTGCTGTACTCCTTGATTTCTTTAAGTCATATTGAAGCACACTACACAATGCTAATTAGAAAATTGTTGAAATATCTGACCCGTGTATTAAAATAAAAAGGAAAATTATGGAAAAAAGTGACAACGATATGAAAGGCTACTCCTTGTCCATTTCCACATACTGCGAGTGGTTGTCAGGGGATTTGCTGTGAGTTTTACTCAAATGGAGCTTGACTGCGTGATTACTCGCAAATGTCCGACAGCAGAGCTTACATTTGAACTTTGAGTCAACGTCTTCCTCTGCAACCAAAACCTCATTAGCTCTGATGCTGAGGGCCTTGGACAGTTCTGGCTCCTCCACCTTCGTCTGGTGCTCCACCGGCATCTTGCACATGTCTTTGATTTGGAAACCGAGATGGGACTCCAGGTGGGAAATAAAGGTGGTTGGCGACCTGAACTGGGAAGCGCAATCGTTGCAGTAGAAGACCGGGTGGCCAGTGTCCATGTTCTTCAGGAATTTGGTCCCTCCTGTTTTCCGCAGTTGATATTTTACATTTGCTAACCAGTGACTGATGGTGGTCATTGACAATCCGGTGAACTTGGAGATGTGCATTCGTTCCTGAGGGCCGAGATCTGAGAGCAAATACTTTCCCTCGGATGTCTGGAAGAGGCTAGAGGCGAACTGCGCTTGCAGGATGAGAAGGTGGCGAGGATTCCAGTTGGACTGCCGACCTTTACGCTTGTGGACAGAGTATACCTCGGCCGATACGTCCTCAAAGCGCCTGACGTCTGATTCCAGTTTCATGGTGGGAATCCTGGACAGTATGGAGGGTTTTGGCGTGGTGGCTTTTGGAAGAACTTTGACCATATCTGCGATGTCAGACAGAGCGTATTTCTGCAGCATCGGGGTGGAGGGCTGGAGCAGCAAGGAGCTAGCCTTGCTGTGCTTAGATTTGGTCAGGTCTATTGGCTGGTCATCACTAACAAAGAGAAAGCTGTTATCAGGCCGGCTTCTTAAAGGACCTCCGAGCATTAAAGCCGGTTTCTCGCTCGTACGGTTAATCTCAGAAAAAACAGACTGTGTGTGTGCAGATAGTTTATCTACTCTGGAGTTGTTGGGCTTATTTGCTTTGCCTAGATGATTGTTCAGAACTGACTGTAGTGCACTAAGCGGGTTTATGCCAAGTATATCCGGAGTGTCACTGAGAGGCTCTGAAGTAGTGCTGCGTCCATTGCTGGCAGTGGGGCTCGGTGTCTTGCCTCTGTCAGAGAAATCTGGGCTCAGCTTTCCTTTGATCGCTTCGCTCCCTTCATTCACACAGTCCGCATCAAGCTTTGAAGAGGAAGAGGAATCATCCTGACAATCGCTGTCATCATTCTCCGCCAGATCAAACTTAATATTCTGACTTTCTTTACCATCGCTAATGCCAACCTTTTCTTTTTTGATGTCCACATTCTGATGCTGTCCCTGGGGAGTCTCAGCTCCCACAGCGCCGTGGTACAGCTTCCCCTTTGGGGCGATCGGCCTCAGCTTGTGGTTAAATGTCTGCTTGAGCAGAGAAGAGGGAGACGCAGAGAGAGGGGCGCTTTTGATGATGCCAGAAAGCTGATAAGCAGCGTGAATACTCGGGTAGGCACTCCAGCTTGGGGTGCCTGTTTGAGCTTTATTGATGGCGGAGGCCACTGTATTGGCCAAAGATTTAAGAATATCCCCTCCTCCACCTGAGTCCTGTTCAAGATCCTCCTCGCGGAGATAAGGGTACTTAAAAGCCCCATTCCCTGTCTTTTGATCCTCGTTGTCTTGCTTGTCATCTTTAGTTTCAGTTTCTTCCATTTTGTCTGATGAGCCTTCCCCCTGGCTCTCCGTCTCACTGCTCCCGGGGGAGGGATTTTTTGGAGACACCTTTTCTCCCTCTGTGTCACTGGCAGCGGCGGGCTCGGCTAAACCCTGGATCTTCTCCACGGCTAAGGGGTCGAGTGCTAACTGCTTGCCCTTTTTTGAAGCTGAGTTTGTGACTTTGATGAAGTGTCCGGTTACCATCATGTGTGTAGTGAGTTGCTGAAGGGTGTCATGGGAGCTTCCGCACTCCATGCATTTGAGAATCTGAGACTTGCATGTCTCAAATTGCCATGTGTAACTGGCTCCGTTCTGATATCCGTAGCGGTTATTGTTAGCATTAGAGATGGTGGCAGCGCGCTGTGCCTCGGTAAAGCCAGCGACGCCAGTCGTAGAGTCTGGGGAACAAGGTCTTGTTGTTTCAAAAGCCCGCTTCTTGGCTGGTGGCAGTAATTTGGGTGTGATAACTGGAATTGGCTCTTTTAAAGGCACTTTTTGGTAATGCTTGGTTTTAATCATATGAACACTCAGATCCTGCAACGAGTCAAAGGAATGGCCACAGAACATGCATTTTAAAACTTTCTGTGCATCCTCTTTCCCTTCCATGTCTTGCAGATTTCGTTTCCTGGATTTGGAGGACGAGGTGGAGGAGTTGCTCTGTTTGCTGTGGTTGTTGTCTTGGTAGTGTCCAGTCTTGTTCATGTGCACGGTCAGCTCCACCAGTGTGTCATAAGCAGCGCTACAGTCCTTACAGCGGAAACGGCTAGCCCCCGTGAACACAGAGCCACATGGTTTGGTGGTCTGCCTGTAAAGGTGAACAGAGCTGAAGAGGTTGGGTTTGGATGTAGGCTTTGGGGAAAAAGTCTGCTGCAAGGTCTTGGAGAGTGCATCCTGGTGCCAGTCAAATTCACTCTTGGTGCTTCCATTGGTGCTGTCACAGTTGGCTTTGCTGGTGTTTCTGCCCATTTTCAAGTCCATCCCGATCCCTGTCCAGTAGGAGTCTGAAAGGAAGTTTGCATAGGCTGCTCGCATTTTCTCCAAGCTGCTGCCCATCTCATCTTTAAGCTTTAAGCTCCGACTTTCTTCATCTCTGAGGCTCTGGGGTGGTGATGAGGTTTTGAAGTCTGAGAGTCTGTCACTGCTGTCACTAAGGCGCGACTCCAGCTCTGCCTCTTGATTGGAAAGGACACTGACGGGCGAGTTCTGGTTGCTGTAGGTGTTGGTGCTTTTGTTGTCCAGCTCTCTGTCCTCAGACACTTTGGGGCTGGTCTTCTCTGAACATTCCTCTTCAGTCTGAGGATCGTTCTCTCCATCTTCCTCAGCGATGGAATCCTGGTGGGCCGCATCTTCATCGGGCATGTACACTGAAACAGTACAGAGAAAAACAAATGTGTTAATATACAATATTTAACAAATATTTTCTGTATTTATACACTTATTTTCCCTGAATGCCCTGTATTTCCATATACAATCCATACAGTCTAATCCATTTAAGACATGAAAATGGCCACTGCTCTGTGCTGTGGGAGCATGGAGAGTACGGCAGACATAATGCCTTTACTAACAGACTGCTGCTGGTGTAACAGCACCATTTGATTCACGACAGGCCATTGACTTAATGCTGTGTCCAAGGGTTTCCTGGCCTCAAGTTGAGATGTTTACAACAATCATTGGCTACTGAGTGACAAAAGGAAATTGATTCTTCTGGGGCCTGTTAAGTGTTATTGCAAATGACCTATTCCACAGTGATTATGGATGCCTCAAAACTGCAATCAAAGTGTGAGCCTTCTGTTCTGGGAAGCATCTTAGCCTCCCTGAAGCTACATGTGAGGAATAGAAGAATGTAAACTCAGACGTCCCACATCAATTTAGGAATGACTTAAAAAGCTTGACTGCGAAAAAAAGAGAAAACATTAGTTTGGACAAAAATTCAGCAATAATTGCAAAGTTTTAATATCCTTTAATTCAGCATCAGGGAAATGATTCTAGGCAAAGTAAAAAGCAAAAAGATGTTGCAAACATAAAAAAGCTGATTCAGTTTCAGCTGTTGAAAGAAGTCAATTATACAATTTCCAAAGATTACTGGCAATCTGTCACGTCGTTATGTTTCCCCCAACAGTCTGATGAACAGCAATTACTTCTTTCATTATTCACCTGTTTGTTGCCTCAACTCAGAGAGCACAAACATTATCGCTTCAATTAACAGATAATTAAACAAAAGAATTTTTAATTGACACGTTTCTCATCATCCAACGAGTGGAAGCTCTGACTCAGCATGGCCACAAAGGATTAAACATGGTGGCTTTTTTTATTTTTTTTTTTTAAATCAACATTTTTTTAATGAACTCTTTTTAGTTCTTCTCTTAGAAAATGCAGTTTGTCAGCGTTGTCGCATATCTGTGATATATTCCACCTTGATGCATGCTGGAAAATGTGCATTTTGGGAGAAACGTGGCAGATGTGCTGCATTTTAAAAATGAATAAGATATAACAGCCCTGTCCAGGCACTTCTGCATTTCATGTTAATATTTCTCTTCAGAATAGAAGGCACTCTGTGAGGGGATGGCTGCAGCCGAGCACTCAGGCGTCCCACGCTGGGCGATCCGGAGAATGTCTTCATCGTTGCCTTCTGAAAATAAGACTTTTTTTTTTTCTATCAATATTTTACAAGCGCCTCGAGAGAAACCAGGAGATGGACTGCCTGCCAGCTAATGGACAGAGATGGAGATGAGGTTCGGACTTTCAAAACAAACACACACATACACACTGAAGGCCCCGATGTGCTGTGACCCAGCTCAACTGCAAGAGGGAGGTTTTCATTGGCCAGACAAGATCAGTAATGGCCCCCAAAACACCCTGGATGCAAAGAGGAGAAAGTTGTCAGAAGCACAGAGGTATGTTTTATTTATCACTATATATATAGTTTTTACAGAGAAAGAGAAGACACAAGCTCCCAGGTCAGCGTTAAAACTGGAGGGATGTCGAGTCCAGCGGTGCTCTCTATAAAGTAACTAAAGCCAATGTAACAAAACTGGGGGAAATACCTAAATCCACTTAAATCAATTACTTTAATGGATCCAAATAAAGAAATCTGTTAACTGAAATAATTGTAAATGTGCTAGGTCAACTTGATGCATTTAACGCAAAGGCTTTGCACGTTTCTGGCAGCACTTTGTTCACATTTGGTGGTGTGTGTCAGGACCTACAGGCCCTCACTGTACAGTTTGTAGATGCTAAACACTAAGCTACTAGTTGTTCTGGTGTTAATAGGAACTGCGTTAACACTGCATTAATGTTTCTGTTTCATGTTGCAGTGGCTTGTGATCCAGACCTTGTTTGACGGAGGGAGATCTAAAGTACAAATGCATGAGGTAAGATCTGGAAAGAGCTTTTTAACACCCTATGTTGGACTCTGGTCTCCCATTCAGACTTATCCAGAAACAAACCTGAAGTAAACCCACCACTATTGCTGATGTGGCCTTTCTGTGCATTTCAGAGCACAACAGATGAGAGTAGGACTATTTTTCTGACAATAAGAAGGAAATGTGGAAGAACTGGCACATTTCTTTGCAAATCAAGCAACAGTGGAAGACTAATCGTGGTAGAAAATTAATATTAAATAAAGCTTTATTCTTCACAAAGACAGACGCTGTCTGTGTGACACTGAGGAGGGGCGGATGGTTGACACACGTCATCACAGAGTAAAAATTCCATTTTTTTCCCTCAACATCAGAAACACGGTTAATTCTGGTGAACAGTCATCAATGTGACACTAAATTCTACGTAGCCATGTTGGCAGCCAACTAAACATTACGAAACAGGTAATGTTTGCCATGCTAGTTCATGCTAACGGACTAAGAGAAAAGGGGTCGTTATATGTTAACAACTAATTTTTGAGATGCCATGAAATGTGAAATTTGTTGCTGTTACCAGGGAAAAAACTTGACAGGGATATAGTAATATAATAGACCACCTACACAATATCCTCCAGGGAAAACACATGGAAATTAGCCCTTCCGCTAATTCTGGCATATTTTGTTTTAAAATATGCTCTGTCCCTATCAAAAAATGTTTAAAATAAAATAAAACTGGATATAAATAAACTATACAATTTATCTGATTAAACAAAAAAATGAACAAAAAAGCTCTTTCTTTCCCAGCTATTGATGATTTATTATAACTATGTTAATGTTTTATACGCCCCTGTGGAATATTAATTATTGAGCAGTTTCTGTCAGATAAATTAAATGAAGAAATTGTTGCACTGGTATTTGACTACAATGAAAAACAGAATAACTAAGATCAGATACACTCATACATAACTGTAGACCACTAATGTCATCAGTCCAGATGACCGTGCAGCTGTCCATGTCGGCAGACACGACATATTAAGCACTCGCCACGACGCGACACAAAACGGCCACCAGAGTAGTCTACAGGAGTGGCCTGAGCTGTGACATAGGAAAGTAGGACACTGATGTCTCACCTTGGTCTGATGATGCCAACATGCGAAAAGCATGACTAGGTGGACACACTACTTAGACGAGTTAAATTTAATGAAGAACTACCTGAAACGTAGAAGGTCTTCGATTAATTCTTGGAATTTCAACGACCAGAATAGGAGAGGTTGACTTAGTTTTGTACACAGGAAAGAGAAACTCCGTCAGGTTTCAAATGATTCATTTAAAAGACTTTTCTATTCATATATTGTTTTTAAGCTCTGCTACTTTGATCAGTGCTCTGTATTCATCCTTTTGTTTGATTTTTAATTCAAGCTTTTTTAACGGTATTACTAAATATTATCTGCAACTTACTTGTATTAATGTCAACTTTTAATCTTTATATTTTTACTGTTTTATTTTAATTGTTTAATTTTCGTAATTTTTCTTGTCTGTAAAGCACTTTGAGTGCTCTTTAGCTCATGATAAAGTGCTGTTTTAATAAAGTTCAGCTAAATATTAAAAAGCTAAAATAAAACAAAAGCTTTTACAGCGAGGTAAAAGTACTGTATAATTATTATGTAATAGGGTTGAAACGGTACATGAGTTCAATTTTTTGGTATGGATTGGAGGCGTGTTGAGTTCCCACGTGGAGGAGTAACGTCCGAGCACATCCTTCCACCTTAAACAACATTAGCGTGCAGCCTAGCTTCTGGTTAGCGGCGGTTAAGGCTAACAACAGTTTCAAGGAAAAAGCTTTAAGATTCTCTTCTATCGGTAAAATCTTCTGTTTGGGAGCATTTTGGTTCCCCAGTGAAGTATGTAAATGGGCAAAGAGAGGTGGCTAAGACAAAAACCATCTGCTGGCAGAGGAGTCCCGGTAGAATTTTTTATCTTCCAATACAATAACGACATTGCCGTCTAATATTGGTCCGATACGATACCAGCATGAATCTGGTCTTGGGCCGACAGTCCCAGTCCCTGCACATGTAGACGACAATCCGCTCTCACCTGTCCAGGATGAACTGTGCTCAACCTTGAGATCAACACGGAAGACCTTTTTGTCTCTCCGGCGTTTCTGCCAACTCCTTTTCATTTACAAATTTACAAATATTGTAAATGACAGAAGATGTTGGAAATAAATGGTTTCTACTTTAAAGAACTGTATAAAACAATTACTTTATTATAGTCACATATTTAAAAAGTAAAAAAAAACAAAACAAACAAACGTGTAAAATGTTTTTTTCTTTGAATACAAACTTGTTTTGAAAACTTGCTCATTCAGCCAATGAAACAAACTAGTCACAGTCAGCGTACGCGACATTAAAATTTTACTTTAAAAAGAAAACATTCAACTGTGGGCTAAATTTATTTTTGCTCTTTTTGCAATTATTAATAAATTATCTTTATCTCTTGAAAAATCCCTCCATCTCTTATAATTTCTATTTAAAAAGAGGGGACTTATGCCTGTTTTGTCTATATTTTTTTTTTCGGAAGCCTATATTGTAGAATTTACTACAAGCTATTTTCTTGTATGTTTTTGGTTTAAATGTAAACGTTGTTAAACATGTTCCTGTTTACACCAAATTTAAAAAGTTTTCATTCAAAGCATTTATTTTAGTTTCAATTTATTTTCACTATTTAATTACTTTCAAGCGTAGCACGTTATGCAATACAACATGATTTAAAACATGACCTTTATTTAACAGACGCGACATGTTGGACGCAGGTAACAGAGATCCAGCTTGCTGTTTTGTTGTGTGGGCAGCTGAAAACAAACCATTCCTCCATACAGATCCTGCCCTAAGTATTCCACATGCCACATAAGACCAACTAAGGGGACTGTTTTCATGGAAACAGCCACATATTTAAAGTTTTACCAGTATTAATGTGAGCGTCCTTATCTTGGTATTAGAGGATGGGACTGACAGAGATTAACAGCTGCCCTTCCTACTGTTCTTTGCCTTTCTATCAGATGCCCTAAGTAGCAGAAATCCAGAGGCACCAATTAACCTTCTGGAAGGGATCAGTCCAACGCACCCGCATGCCTGACTCCACAGTGCTTTGCCAGCTCTTGATCTACCACGACGCTGCTGCCACTGCAAGCTGCATCGCTTTCAGACTCGGAGACAAAAACACCTCCAGAAGATCAGTGTTTCAGAGCCAACGCTGAACAAAGAGACAATAACCTTCACAAAGCAGCCTTACTGAAAGAATCTGAATGTGTGCATCATCTCATAAAACAGGACATGCATATTTTAGCCATGAGAGAGAAAAGGGAATGTCTGCTTTAAAAACTGAGGCCAAGTGAGACAACTCCAAGCCTGACCAGCCATACAAAACAAGATGCTGGCATGCCTTGCCTGAGATTTAGCATGTCATAAACTGCTGTAAAGCCTCCAATCTGTGTCAGGACAAATTTATATCTTCAGACAGAGATATGCAAAGGTCAAAAAACCTGAGGTGTCCATCATAAATCAGGCGGTTGAAGTGTTTATAACCTTTATCCGTTAGAACAGACTCTTGGCGTAGTGAGGCCTGGATTTACAGAAGCTGCAGCAGCAGCCTGATTCCAAGCCAAAAGACCCCCCTACCCCCCCAACCCATCCAGAGAAACCAGCTAACTGTACAGAAAATTACAGATCATATTCAGCTCTAAATTCACATTAATATTGCCAACTGGATCCGGGCTAAAAGCTTACATGACAACATATTTATGCCTCAGCTGTAAGAATTAGTATTTTTATAGACAACAATCCTCTCTGCTCAGAATCTGTCCATCATTTCTACAAATGTATGTGACAGCTGTAAACGGCTATTCTGTTTCTTACATTAGCATGCCAGAAGAAGCTTTTGCAACGGTGAGAACATCGGCGTTCATCCACTGGAAGGTCAACAATTCCTTTATTAATCTGACAAGCCACGGAGAGTTAGCAGTGTGAGCAGCTTAGCTAATGGACAGCTGCAGCAGTCATCGCAGGACTGCGGCTAGCCGAGGTAACACTATCTTCAGAGAAGATTGGGTAATTCATAGGTGCCAGTGACAGGTCTGCACGTCTGTGCCACTTTCCCCCCACCTCTCTCTGCTTGTCTCAAGCTACAGTTTTTGCTGCTCACAAATCAATATCTCTTTTTACTTCTCATTGATTGCCTAGCGGTGGGACCAACCTAAGCAGGACTGTTATGACATTTCTAGATTTCCCCCTGTCCTTGGAACAATCAATTACACGCGCATGGCAATCAAAACCTCTTTGCAAAATGAACCTGCTCCATGACATTTTCATCTACCGGATTTATGCCATGAGAAGAGGGGGGGGGGGGGGGGAGGAAAAAGAGGGGAAGAAAAGGAGGGAAGTGGATAGACAGGTCAGGATCAGTGGAGACTCTGCAGGCTGCATCTGTAAGACTCTGTTTCTGACATGGAAGCTAATTGTGTCTGTACATCCACTTAGTCGCTGCACTCAGCTGTTGTTGTAAATGTGTGTGAAATGTCAGTCAGAAAGTACTGGCAGTGCAAAAACACTGTTCCACCTAAAGTTGGGAGCATGCAAATGGGATGTTTAAAAAAAAAAAAAGTCAGTCTGATGTGATTTCTTCTGAGCTATCATTAGAATGAGACACACACGCCACAAGGTTGAATATTTGACAGCGACAACTCAGCGAGAAGCACGCATCATGATCAAATAGCTGCATTGTCAGACGTCCTGATGATAGCCTTGATGACACATCTGAAGTTAATTCTGAACTGAATCACATGAGAAATGGTGAAGACCTAATTGTGAGCCCTGAAGCCATCTGTAAAGATCTGTAAACACCTCTCTTCATTGTTCCCTGTCAGGAAACAGCCTCCGCGAGCCCAAGGACACTGCAGAGTAAGACAGAACAATCACAGCCAGGCTGCTTGCTTTGACGACGTCTGTCTGGAGGTTAATTGATATCACAGATCCAGCCATCTTTTACTCGGCTTTTTAACACGAGTTTGTCATTAGATCCCAAATGAGACATTGTGTACTGAAACTAACGGCAACCGTCATGTTGCATTTAACTTATTAGTAGCATTTTGGTGCAAATAAAAACAAAGCATGTGAAGGGTTGTTGTCAAAGGCTCCAGTCTGACCTCCAGGATCAACCTGGTAAAGAAAGTAACAAGATACTAACTGTAAAATTGCAATAAAAGTAACTAATTCCTCATGTGTCCACATGAGGCTTCATGTTTTTACATTTACATATGAAACTTTTCCATTGTAGGAGGATAACGTCTTTTCTTTTCATTCTGGCTTCATGGATCTGGCTTCAGTTTGGCTTATTGGAGAGAGAGACTACTACACACATATGGAAATGTACACCTCCTCCTCCCTTTTGGCTTTGTCCCTTTCTCAATGGGTCGCCACAGCGGATCACCTGCTCCCACCTACCAACCTACAGAAGCCGTATTTGCACGTTTTCGTTGGTACATGTTTTACACTGAATGCCCTTCCTAACAGAACCCATGGATTTATCTGGGCTGAGGACCGGCCCTCAGAGAACACTGCCCCCCCCCCTTCAGGGCTGAATTGTGAGGAACTTAAACCACATATAAAAATGTACAAATATGTAGATTCAAAACAAATTAAAAAGTTACTCAGACAATAATGTGAAATACTGGATTTTTCACTTCCAGATACCCAAGACTGAACGTTTGGTCATTTTCTAGCTTCATTGTAATCTTCAAGTTGTAATACACATGGAAATGATAAAATATGTACAATAAAATAATAAAATAAAATGAATAGGAAGAAAGAAACGCACATATTTGAATAAAATCATCAAATGTAAATTCATTTATTTTTATTTTACAAGGGACGTTAAAATAAATCCCTGTGATGGACTGGCAAGCTGTCCAGGGTGTACCCTCCCTTTCGCCCAAAGACAGCTGGGATAGGCTCCAGCTTCCCCGCGACCCTGAATTGGATTAAGCGGTTAGGAAAATGAATGAATGAATGAATGTGTATATATATATATATATATATATATATATATATATATATATATATATATATATATATATATATATATATATATATATTATATATATTATATATATTTTGTTCTTTTTGCAATTTTATATATACATATATTATATATGTATGTATAAAAACAAAATTCTATTAAAGTGATTTTTCTACAGAAATTCCAGGTTCTAAAATGATATCTCATTAAATGTAAACATATTGAAGAAGCACTTAGTAAAAAAATGTAAAATGCAGGTGAGGTTATTTTGGAGATCAGCTTGCTGTGAATGTGGAACCTGAACTAAAATGAATTTGACTTTCCTGGTTGAAATGCAGCCATGAAACACCACAAAGTGGTTTTCTTGGCTCTTTTTGAGGCTTGCAGTACAAAACCATGAGACAGGAAAACTCTTAGTTAATTTTTGTATGCATGAAGGAGATGTTACTTAAAACGCATTATGTACTTCACTAAACACAAGCTATTCATGCAGATAAATGCCTTGCTTTCATACACCCTCAACTTTAATATTTAATAGCCCAATATAATCAAATGAATCCTCTCAGCTCAAAAAAAAAAAAAAAAAAGAAATGTGGACAACTTGAGGAGAGACTGTGAACACAACAAATGGCACAATGTGCTCAGATGGACCTAGAGCCAGATTAATACGATAGGATTGAAAATATGACACCATATCCTGCCATCTGGCTGTTCATTTGGGCAAAAATGATCACAATAATTATGGCAATTAATCAAAAATGTTTTCACAACCAACAATCTGTTAACTAAAAATGGAGAGAAAACTCCGCAGCGAGCACGGCCACTGAGCACGCTCACTGCAGCCACGCAAAGGTGGGGAGACATTTATGGCGCTGCATCTGACCGGATCTCCAGGAGGCCCTTCTCTCCAGCGTGACACGGAGCGACGCCTGCATCAGTCGGCCCTCGGCCTAATTGCAAGCGAGCGGTGGGAGAGCTGCACTCCAGCTCCTCCATCACCACCTTAAACGTGCCACCTCCGGCTCGTCTCACAGAAGGGTCTCCCTCCGTGTGTGCCCTCACACACTCCTTCCTTTTAAATGATTAGCAGTACAAATACATTCATCTTATTGGTAGACCTGAGAGTGGGCGGGTCCACAGAGATGGCCTTGATCTGACAGTAAGGAGGAGATGGAGAGAAGAAAAGGAGACTGAAGACGGACCTTTCTGGGAGGAAATAATCATTTTGATGAACCGCATGCTGATATTGTCTGGAAATGTGACCCATTTTATTTAAGCAAACAAGTTTGAACATTTCCAAACACATTTTGTTTTATGGAGAGACATGCAGTGGAGTTTATGAGTCAGTATAGTGACAATAAAGATGCAACTCATTAAAAACATGTTGGTTTTTAACATGCAGACATGTTTATGGCTGCATGAGCTGTAAAAATACAATCAGGTCACATTATAGCGGCTGGTCCTAAAGTTCGACCTGAAAAAATAGCAATCTGCAGGCCCAGCCCGTAACCAGGGTCAACGGGCACAAAAGGTTAAGAAGAATCAGCATGACTGGAACAGTCTGCTGAGACAAGATGTCACACTATTAGGTCCAGACCACAGACTATATATAAAAAGATGGGCGGAGCCTCCGTGACGTCACCCGTAGGTTTCTGAGGAGCTGAATTGAAGCTCGGTGGGCGGTTCCTGCCATCGCCATCTTGGCAGGGTCATGCGCGTCATCTGACCCGGAAAATACAAATAAGGGCAAAGAGGTGGAGCTGAGAGGGGGGGCTGTGAGCTTCATGGTGGATGATTGACATCGAGCGAACTCCGAGCTTTCTGTAGATAAGAGCTAACCGAGCTAACCCAGAGATAGCAGGAGCTAACCAGCTAACAGAGGTAAGCGGGCTAAAGCTAAGTCACACTGTTAACCTGCTAAAAACCGCGGTTGTTCTACGTTATTCTTACTTAGCGCGGGAGATTGGGTACTTGTCAATCAAAAGGACACACCCCTAAATATGCCGAACTTTGAGATTAAATTACTTTTAAACGGGTGAGTTAGAAAAAAAATTCACTCCCCCCACAGTTGTCATGAATGTAAACCTGACCTATTAAACCTAAAATGGATTTTTGTACCAGGCTGTAAACATGTTTATTTCTGCTGTGAAGTTCGTCTTTTTAACATGGGAGTCTGGGGATTTGCTCTGTTTTGCAGCCCCTAGTGGATGAAGGGGGAACTGCAGCTTTATGCACTTCCGCATAGGCTTCACTTTTCACTGCCAGAGGTTGCCGCTTGGTCCAGACCCGCTGGAGACAAATATCACAAAATTTAACCTCAAGGCTTGAGAAAATATCTTTTCTTGCAATTCAAATGTGTTAAAACTTTAAATAAAAATGTGCAGAAGAAGCTGCGTGCGCTGCTTCGCGTCAGCTCAGACTGCCTCGCGCTAACAGGCGGAGCTGCACATCAACACACATGTAAGATAACATTACATGCGCAGAAGCTTAAAAGCCTCGGTGTATATTTGCCGGATTCGAGATGATCTTCCAGATGACTGATAAAGTTCCAGCTGGTGGAGCAGAGACAGGAAGGCTTCAGCTCTGCTGCATTTTCCATGAGGGGAGTGGCGTCGTGGCGCTTTGTCACTTGCTTTCTGAAGAGCCCATGACACGGCTCTCCAGGAGCGACATGATGAGGTCTGATGGTTCCTTTCTGCAGAATAGCAGTTTACCCCTCATTCACCCTTATCAGAGAGCGAACCCATCATCTTACAGTACGCCACTCAAACTGCTACGCATATTGGAGCTGACCAGTCGAGCAAACAGGGCGATACTAATAAAAGACCATCTTGCTTCGGTTCAAATTTCCCTGATTGAATGTCAGTCAGGAATGTTTGCGTGGCAGCGGGGAGGAAAGTGGGCCATCGTTTAAAGGACCGCTGCCTTCAACACATAAGGCCTTTGTTCTGCTTTTATGAGATACTGAGTGAAAGGTATGATGGCCTGTAGCTGCCGTTTGTTTTTCGTGCCAACCAGCCCCCTAAATAAAGAGCTTCGCCATCAGACTCCAGTTAATCTGGAAGCCGAGCGGCAACATCCAGCCGGAACTGCCTTCAACTTTTATTCACAACGTTAAATCAGCTTCTGGGTCTTCTTCGGTCTTTGCTGTGGCCTTTCAGTGTTCCCTGGAGAGCAGGAGATGTATACACAGTCCATACAGGCGCTGCATCATAAACTTTGCATGAACCCGAAACACTGGCCCTCCCAAACAACAGGGGCCCTCCGTCAAGGTCAGGCCTGGATGAATCCTCCGTGCAGCTGGAGGAGACTGCGTGTATTCTATTAAAACAATCTGCATTTCACCAACTCTTCCCTCCCGCTCTGCCCCTCTATGGATCTTTCATTAGATTCTGGATGGGCTCCAGCCACGGCTTCCTTGTACAAGCAGTTTTATGTAGTTTGCAGCAAAGACGAGCATTTTTTTTTTTTTTTAACATTCCAAGTTCATTAATAGTAGATTGCCACTTTTTCCCTTCATTAAATACAATGAGGCTACAGAGTGAATCTGCAGCTGAAGCATGGTGCTGTCAGTTTCCAGGGTGTCTAAAGGCTTCTTCACGGCAAACATAAAGAGAGAGTAAAGCGGGCCAGCCGAACCTGGAGCTGGCTGGGACGAGACAAGCAGCCGTAAGAGAGGTTTCAAAACAAGCGGCTCCCTCCTATTCATTCATTTTAATGGCAAATTTGTTGTCAAGTGTCCTCGGTGAAATGATTAGGGCCCGCTGTTTTCTGAAAAGTGCAAACTTCTGAATTTTTCCAAGTGTGCATTGTCACTTTGACAAGCCATTCTGAGAACAATGGCTGCCCAAACACTGAGATGTGCTAAAAGTTTCCCCTCGCTGCTGTTTGTGGGTATTCTGCTGTGTTGATGTGTGGATGGTGATTAGAATGAAAAAAGCAGCCAGTGAATTGGACTCCGCAGAGCAACCACATCAGCCATCAGTCACACCACTGAGCCAATTATTTAGCTTCATGTGACCCGTTTCTATTAAAACTAGTTAAAGACTGCAGGCATTGTTTGAGTGTGTGAATTAAGCTGCTGGTAAAAATGTACAGAAAAAGCAGCAGTGTTTAATGGCGGCGCTGCCCACTTAATGGTGCTTTTACAACATGAAATAATTACAGACATTATACTGTTTCCATTAAAGTGTTCAAGTCGAGAACAGTGCTCTTCAAACTGAATGCATAGAAGGCAAGTTCTCCTCAGGTCTGCAGAAACAGAGACGTAATGACGATACAACCCATTTCCAAAAGAGTTGGGACGTTGTGTGAAGCATACATAAACACAGAATTCAACGATTTCCAAACGTCATCAGCCCATATTTTCACATATCAGATGTTGAAACGGATAAATTCAAATATAAGCTCACTGTGAATCTGATGCAGCAACATGTCTGCAAAAAGTAGATCCAGGATGATGTTTAGCACTGTGCAGCATCTCCTCTGCCTTTAACATCTGTAAACATCTGGGAAGTGAGGAGACCAGATGATGGAGTGTGAGGAACTGAATCTTGTCTGGTTTTCTGCTTCCATGATGCTCCAGATGTTTTGTACTGGTGAAACTGGACTGCAGCAGACCAGTTCTCCTGTTCCACCATGCTGCTGTGATGATGCAGGATGTGGTCCAGCATGGTGGAACCTGCAAGGTCTTCCCTGGAAGAGACGTTGTCTGGATGGGAGCAGATGTTTCAGCATTGATGGAGCTTCCCAGATGTGGAAGCTGCCCACGCCATCGGCACTAATGCAACCCCATCCCATCAGAGATGCAGGCTGATAACAAGCTGGATGCTCCCTCTCCTCTTTAGTCTGCAGGACACGCCGTCCATGCTGTCCACAAACTATTCCACATCTTCATCCAGGTTTCCACTCAGAACATTTTAGATGAGCTTTGGTCCAGAGAAGACGGCATGTTTCTGGATCTGGATCCAAAGAGCTCCCATGCACACAGAGATTCCTCCTGATTCTCTGAATATTTTGGTGTAATTTACTGTAGATTAGGGATGGGAAATCGAATCAAAAATTCAAAAATCTCGATTTTCTTTGCTTCACAATTTTAAAATCAATTTTTTTGTTAAAAAAAAAAATGTTTTTTTTTTTCAACTAAATAAAAATAGTCCATTAAAAATTTTTTGTCATTTCCATTGTTTTCATTGATCATTTAACTTGTCTTGCAGCAGAATGATGGTCTGGCTGTGCTGTTTTTTTTCCTCATTGAAATCAAGGAAAATGATGGGCAAAAAAAAAAAGTTTTATTCATTTATTTTGTTTTTAATCTACAAAAATCAGCAATATCAAAGAATTGTGAGAATCGCAATTTAAATTTAATCGGCACGCAAAAAATCGGAATGGAATCGAATTGAGACAAAAGCGTATCGTCACAGTCCTGCTGTAGATGATGCAATCTTCATGGTCCTCACGATTTTACAAAGAGGAATGTTTTTCTAAAATATTCCACATCTCAGTTTGTCTCAGATTGATGAACCTGTGTCTATCTTTACATGCGAGAGACTCTGCCTCTCTGAAATGCTCCTTTTATATCCAGTCATGTTACTGATCAACTATTAAAGTTAACTTTAATAGTCGTCAAATTCTCACTCAGTTGTTTTTTTATTACTTTTCCAGTCTTTCATTGCTCCTGTTCCAACTTTTTACAGACGTGTCGCTGCATCCGATTCAAAACGAGCTCATATTTTCCATGAACTGGTAAAATGTCTCAGTTTCAACAAATGTCATATATATGATCTTTTAAGAATAAAATATGGATTGATATAACTTGGAAATCATTTAATTCTGTTTTAACATCTATTTTACTCAACATTTCTGACTTTTTAAAAGTGTGATTTAAACACCAGATAAAGTGTGCCATATGTGTGGGATGAAGCGCAGACAGTTGCTCACAACATTAACAGAAAAAGAGTCAACAAATTGTTTTACCATTCCTATTTTTTTTAAAAGGAAAAATACATTTCGATGCACACAACATTCATAGAAAGAGTCAAATGCCCAGAAAGAAGTTATGTGTGGAACATGATTCACTATAACTCAGTCATAAATCAGTTTTAAAATGTACATCCTAAGTTTAAATTATTTTAAATGTTTTTTTTTTTTATTCAAGGTTTTGCTTGAAAGGTACATGAAGATGGGCCTGATATAAATGTCTGGGGGGGTCATATTGTTTAGGTGCCGGTAATCGTTGTCTTGCATTGTGAACCTATAAGTGTTCTGAAGATAAACAAGTCTCTTTTGTAAGAACATAACATGAAAACCAGACAGCATTGTGGGAAAGTCCACTGCAAATCACAATTTTGCTTCACATTTCTAAAATCGATGTTTTTTGTTAAAAAAAAAAAAAAAAAAAAAAAAGAGTTTTTTTCAAATAAATAAAAAATAATATAAGATTTTTGTCATTTTTATTGTTTTTATTGATCTTTTTATTTGTCTTCTTGGACATTGTAGCAGCAGAATGATGATCTGGCTACTGTCTTGTTTTTTTCACATATTGAAATTAAGAATAATAACTAGCAAAAAAAAGTTTTGTACATGTTATTTGGTTTTAGTCAACAAAAATCAGCAGAATCTAAGAATCGCGAGAATTGCAATTTAAATGAAATCGGCACCAAAAAAAAAATCGGAATTGAATCAGGACATAAATCATATCATTACAGTCCTACAATTCATGGTCACAAATTGTTTCTTAGTTTTCCAATTTATTTATCAAAAGTTTACCTTATTCATGTTTATACAAGCAGGATCTATAAAAGCTTCAAAGCCCTTTCAGCTTTGTCTCCTCAGCGTGTGAAACAAAGTGTGACCTTACGAGTGACAGAACTACAAAGGAAATCAATGTTATATTGTAATTATTTGTACATACTTTCATAATTAATGATAATCTATATGTGAACAAATTTCATGTTATCACATCCGTATCCTTACATGTTTCTAATTTAAATAAAGATTTTTAAAAAGTTGGGAGCACTTGTCTTTTTCTTTTAGTGTTGTGAGCAAATGTCATGGAATCATGTGGGATACGTGTTCATTAATAGCTCACTGCAAACATCTGAAAGCTGCCCAAACACTGCCAACCGAGCAACAGAAATGTTTTGTCCTGGTTTAGCCTACAAGTCAGCGGCGTGACATTTCTAAGGTGCTCTGATATAATGGAGGAGGAGTCACTGCCGACTGCGAGGCGAGTGCAGAGCCCTTTTATTCATTGCATGGGAGAAAGTGGTTAATTTATTGAAAAGAAGGTAGGCGGATGAAGCAGTGGCACGGAACTGATACCCTGCGTGGCTGTAGGTTGTGCACCGAGGGGGAGGAGACAGGAGTGGAAAAGGAGGAAGGTTGGGGGGTGGGGGTAAGGGAGGCGGAGACCAGCGCGACAGAGGAACGGTTAATGGAAATGAGTGACAGGCTTTCAGAATGATTTACAACGGGTGGCGCTGCGGCAGAGCCAGCGCTTGATGGATGATCCTGAAAGACGGAGACGAACCATAAATCATGTCTTTGAATCATTGACAGAGATAAAGGAGGGGGAGAAAAAGCAATGGCATTGACGTTCATTCTTCCAATAATGTACATTGACGAGTTACACTACGGAGCCTTAATTAAAAAGTGAACACGGGTCTTCTCCCTCTCCTCCCCCACCCTGCTGCCTCCCCCATCCCTCTCTTTTCTATAGTGATATCAATGGTAATTAAAGATGCAGCATCCCGGCCTCTGTCCCATCGCCACTTCCTCCAGCTTCCAACAGCCGCCAGATTAGATAAGTGCTCTGCTAAAAGATAATGTCGCCTTTCAACAATATCACCGAGGGTCTGGCTCATTTGTCTCTACATCTGTACACAAACCTGAGACAAGACAAGGGAAGGAAGAGCCCCACTTTATGGATTTCACTGAATAACAACAAAAAAACCAACCAAACGGTGCTGGATTCAGGCTTCTGAAAGCATCCTCCCAACGCTTCACTCTTAAAAATTGTGTTGTTCTGCCTTGAGTGCAGATGGCACTTTGATAAGCAGGAGGAGCCCTGTAGGAGCGCCGAGCCCGGATGAGTGGCATTCCACATCAGCTGAGCTCCCTTAAAGTGCACACAATAGAGCAATGAGGTGAAAGTAATCCTAAACATCTGTCTTATGTGTTCTACATGTACAGGCTGTTTGTTCAAGTTCTAGGAAAGACATTAGCGAGGAGGAGAGCAAAGGATGTTTCAATTCATGCACGAGTTCTCCGAAGGGATCGGGCCGGGCCTGCATTGTCTGTCCTCTCCGCTCTGACAAACAAAATGGAGACGGCTGCCCTACAAATGTAGATACCCTCTTTTATTACGAGCAATGAAGGGGATCTGCTGTTCTCTCATGGACGACGATAGCATCATTTCTGACTCGGGATTAAAAGTGGGCCTGAAGACCTGTTGGGCTGGGATCAGGTCCAGCTGGATACAGGAGATCTCTCTCTCCTCCATCCTCCTCGGAGTCGTTGCTCCCCAAACACACGTCGCATTCTGCGCTAAAGACATCAAAGACGAGGGTCGGGGGGAACCAAGATTTGGGAAAATCCGAATCACAAATGCAGCAGATTTGAAGTTTAACACATCGCATCGGTCTGAATGACGAGTGTTGGTTTCCTAACTCAGACCTAGCTGTCGCTAACAGCTGTAGCATCCTTACACATAAAACCTGGAAGAGAAGCACCTCCTTCACCTCCTTCCTTGTATGTATGTATGTATGTACGTACGTACGTACGTACGTACGTACGTACCTACATACCTACATACCTACATACCTACATACATATATATATATATATATATATATATATATATATATATATATATATATAAACTAAGAATCTGTAAAGTATGTGTCAGTTCTTTGAAAGTGGACATTTTGGTCGTAATGGTAAAACAAGGTTGTAAATTAAACGAATCCGTGAGCATTGATAGCGACAATATATTTTCACTTTTAAATTTTCACTATTAAATAAGGACAATTGAACTTGTAAGCATTGAATCTTTTCCCTTTTTGGGGGAGAGGGGCAAGGGGGGGACAAAGTGGTTGTGCTTTGAGCCTCCTAATGGCATTCTGGCAAGCTAAAATGGAAACAAATACACAATGGTCATCTGACATTAAAAAGCTGTGGACATTATATTGGTCCAGTAAAATCCTGCCTTGCCCATCGTGTATGTGTGTGTGTGTGTGTGTGTGTGTTCATGTGTGTTTTCATGCTGCACAAAGCTCACGCTCAGGCTTCACTCGATCTGAGAATCATTTTCATTTGAAGGCTTGAAATTGTTCATATCATGTCTGATCGCATCCTTGCATCAAAACACAGTTTGATGGACAAGGGAAATAATTACTTGTCATTCACGTGTCTGGAGTTTCTCTTCTCGCCTCTTTTGTTGCTGTTAAACATGTTCCTCTGTTAAACACTTTTCCTTCACCCAACTCCAAAACAATCTGACTCAACTCTAAAGTTGAAAAAGAAAGCATTTCTTTTCATTTCAAGAAGAAGAAAAGAAACGAGTGAACTCTGCGCTTCTCATCAGTGACTGTTGAGCTGAATGAATCAAACAGTCGGAGCATAATGAACCTCTTGGAGTCTCTGTCATTAGTGGACAATAGCTCCAGTTGATCTTAAATGGTCTTAAAAGATGATCCATACAGTAATGAAGCCAGCTCTGCTGCTGGCCTGGTGCCCAAAACCGGACATAATCAAAGCGGCGGGGGACACGCCGGAGCTTCTGTTACCACAGAACATCTCTCCGCTTCCTCATTGTATGCTCTTTGAAGAGTAAAATCTGTTTGTCATTACACTGTGGATTCAGAATATTCAAATTCCGTGCATGTGTTTCCCGTCTGTCAGCTGGGAGCTGGGAGCAGCAGGACGGCTCCGAAACCTGCTGGCTGCTTTGGAAAAGCAGCATGTAAGTGTCCAAAGCCCACCCTCCTCTGACTCTTCTGCCCGGACCACCCTGCTCGCCGGGTTGCCCTCCATGACAGGACGACGCTGCTCGGTCCTTGGACCCATCGCATTGTTTTTCTTGGACCGTGGTGAAAGCAAATAGCAGCTAAAGGGCCCCGCGCTCGCAGTAAAAACCAAAAACCCATGCAGTCATTCATCAAAGCCCAGACAAGTTGCAATCCCCCCCGCCCAAGGCATGGCCACCCCCTCCTACCTCCAATTCTGGGTTTTAACTAGAGCTCCATATAATTCCAGAAATGACAAATGATACTTATATCTGTGGCCTGTGCCGAATCAATAAGCATGCAGAACAACTATCCATCTTGAGAGGTATCGACAGCGGCGGCCTGACACGAGCAGAGGAGCACTTGGTGGCTTCATTCAGGGCTGCGATGGGAGGGACGCTCGCTGAAATGCTGCACTCATCTTTAAATTACAATAAACCACCCACCACTGATAAGCATCTCCTACGGGAAGTGCATTATCTTTTTCTAAGCAGGCACGCGGCGTCACAAGGAGGGGGCCGGCTGGTCGTTTGGAGACGGAGGTTATTATGACAGGAGTTCCTGCACATGTTTACATGGCAGTTGTGTGCTGGTATGAGCTTTTGGAAGAGTGGGGTGGGAGTGGGGAGGGGGAGGCGATACGGCCCCTCTCTGGTCCCCCGGCTGGATGGGAGCAGCTGACAGATAGTACTTCAGAGCAGCTTTAGCTGCAGCTCCCCTTGAGGGGCTGTGATTGATGACTCGCGCTGCCACCTAGATCCATTTTCTCCTCCAATCTGACTCCTCAAAGGTAGAGCGGAGTCCTGTTTCTCTCTCTCTCTCATCTCCTCTCAGGTTTGAGTGCAAACCGGAGCGACTAAAAACATCCACTCTGAATGAATTAAAAACAGAGGGAATAACCAGGAATGAACGCCTCACAAAGCTATTTCGATGCCGAACATTAGAGATGTGAAAAGTGGAGGAAAAATCCATGAGATGTTTGCAGGCGTGATGTCATTAGCGGGGAAAATGTTAAGACCCAAGACCCCTGCAGGTCTGAAGGCATTTAAGAACAGTTAGCTAAGCCATCTGGTAGACAATTACACAGGAACAAACACACCGCCTCAGCAAATAAAGCTTGGCTCATCAATCACCGGAATGGCCAGAACTTGGCCTGTTGTTCCTCCTGATTTAATAACCCGGCGAACTGCGGCGGTATCCACCACCAGGCTTCGACTGGAGAGCACTTTACATCCACCAAACATCTTGGCAAATTTTTTTTTTTTCCCTAATTCCAGCACAGAATTCAAGAGGAAGAAAAAAACATCTCTCTGTGATCTGCAGCAGGATGCAAATAGAACTGGAAGAGAAGAAGAAGAAGAAGAAGAAGAAGAAGAAGTGGGAGGTTAAAAAGCAGAAACGTTGCAAACGGACGACGTTTCTGGATTCAAGTAGTTTACTTAATTAACATTCTCCCCTCGCTTTTAATTGCCATCATGCTTCCCCACGGGACCTGAAGGTGGATCGTCTGCTAGCTGCAGATGTTGATATGAGACGTTGACCCGATGTCGAGCTTATTTTTGAAAACGACAGACATGATCAGGAGCACGCCGCCCTGTGAAGCTGAGAAGACCTCGGACGGAAAGGAGCACGGAAACAGAAAACGGTGTGAATTTCACCTGGATGCAGGCTGCGCTCTGAGCCAAGAACAAGCTGATGTGTGTTTCTGGGTTGTGGGCTGGACGGTGTGAAAGGAAAGAAGTAGGCCACCGCTGCGGTCTCCCATTCTCCTCCGTACACGCGTCACCTGCCAGCTCATGTGGCCCGGCTCAGATGTGAACAGGTCTGGCAAGAACCAAATGTTTTCATTTACCTCGGGGGCATCTGCACTCTGCTTTAGCAGGCTAACATGTCAGGAGACCGGCTTGGGAGTCTGGGCCTCTGAGAGAGGTCAGAAACATGGGCTTTCTGCCTCAGCCTGGATCTCTGGACCTCTGAGCTCGACATCCTGACAAACACGGCAGATTAACATCAACATCAGACGCGGCTCTCCACATGAAGGGGCAGGATTTGTTTTACGGCACATTCCAACACCTCAGAACCTGAAAATGTGCTTCATTACACCTCCGTGCTCGGATATGATGCTGGTTCGCGTTGTTTGATGGATCCGCAGTCGGCTGGGCAGCAGGGGGTGGCGGAGCTTCTCAGGATAACCTCAACACGTCTATTTCCAGCCGAGGACTCGCTGACAGCACATTTAACTTTGTGATCCGCACATGAGAGACAGTTAACAGTTGCTGACAGCTAAAACACACCCGTTTCCTCCATACCGTGCCTTATTGGCACGTTTCATCTGAGGTCGGCTTCAGCTTTCAGATGAGAATAAGAAAATGTACAAAAATATCATGAAGAGGCGGTTTATTCCAGTCCGCTTATGGAAACCAGTAGCTCCTTTGGGGAGGCGCTGGGTGGGGCGGCTGGGGGCTGTCTATAGAAGCCTGATTTATGATCTACTCAGCTTTGCATGTGTGTTCACAGGTTTCTGAAAGTTACACTCAATTAGAGCAGCAGGGGTTAGGAGTGTGTTTTTCAGAGGATAAGTTAAAGCCTGACACGTTTATTTCTGACGGTGCGGCTGAGGAGTCGGTGACAGCCTCATCAAAAGTCGTTTTCTTTGATCAGCCGGCTCAAAATGTGGGAAACGGTAACCGTCCCCGACACGTGAAGAGAAGAATCCAAAAGAACACAAACTGTGTGCGAAGCCCAATCCTAAACAGCAGTCAGACGCGAGCCGGAGAGGAAAATAACTGGGAAGGAGAAGATGAAAATGCCATCACTTAGCAGGACAACAAGAGGCTGACAAATGCAGGACTAATCAGATTTGCAAATTCAAATTAGCTTAAATATGATTCTTCCAAAGCGTGAGCGGGGATCGGCATTAAACCCCAGACTGAAGAGGGACTTAATGGATTCAGCAGGACACAATCCCCAATTACAAGTGAAATGTCATGTCCCCTCACAATCCACGCAGTAAATCTGATTTCTGAGACTTCAGATGTCTGGAGCAGCCAGTGAAACAGTGGTTACTCATATCCCTGTTGAAAAACTCCTCCGTTTAATGATTCACCGCTAAGGAGAGTCCACACACTTCCAGAAGAATTCAAATCCCTTTTCCCACAGCCTCTTTCAGCCCGTATGATAAATGACACCCGTCATTCCGCCGTTGCCAAACAGCACAGAGGGGAATTGTACTGATATATGATTCACAAGAACAGGAAATAAACTCTGCTTTTCTCTGTAGCTCTGCCTCTTGCCAAGTAGGACGGACCTGGACAGTGTCAAGGATCTCTCGGTGGAGGCGGTGGAGAGACCGATGGCGCTGAAACCCAAAAAGGGAATAGGACAGTGGGTCTCTAAGCTGAACTCTCCCCTCTCTCAAAACGCTGGAGCTTCTGATGAATGATGAAAGGCACAAGAGCCACGGCATTAAAATAACAGCAGCATCTATGGGAACAAGCTTCAGGAGGACGAAAAAAAAAAAAAGGAGGGAAAAAAAACACAGAGGGTGAATTAAAGTCTGCAATTACCAAACAGGGGGGAAAAATATAGATTGAGCAACCTCCTTCTGCCCCCAATTATAATGCAGCAAGTGAGGCTAATTACTGCAGCTTGATTATTTCAGATTTCTGACTGATGACGATGACAATGACTTCCAGAGATGGGGGGCGAGTTCAAAGAGGCTAAGTACACACAGATCCAGCATGCGGCGTGTTGATGAGAAGTCAAACTAAAAAAATGAAAATAATAAAAAGAAAGAAAGAAAGAAAGAAAGACTTCCTTCCATCTGCACAGTTAACCCTTAAAACGCCATAAGACACCCCCCCCCCCCCCCCATCTCCCCACCAAACGCTATCACTTATATTGTTATGTTTCTCTGAACAGTAGTGTGTTCCTCTGGGGGGTCAAATCTAATGGATAGTTTACCCTTTACATGTTTTACAGACCTTTTCCCGCTATTTATATCCCATAAAGGAGGCTTACAATCCAGCCACAAAGTGTAGTTTATATGGTAAATCTACAATAAACATAACTATTTATCACATTTTCATCCTAAAAAATATCACCATCGCTAATATGTTGCTAAGAAACCCCTGTTCTGACCAAGCGGCAACCTCCGGCAGTTCAAAGTGAAGCCTATGCGGAAGTGCATAGAACTGCAGTTCCCCCTTCATCCACTAGGGGCTCCAAAACAGAGCAAATCTCCATAGACTCCCATGTTAAAAAGACCAACTTCACAGCAGAAATAAACATGTTTACAGCCTGGTTCAAAAATCCATTTAAGTTTAATAGGTCAGGTTTACCTTCATGACAACTGTGGGGGGAGTGAATTTTTTTCTTACTCGCCTGTTTTAAAGTAATTTAATCTCGAATATCTGCAAATTAAGGGGCGTGTCCTTTTGATTGACAGGTACAAATCTCCAGCTTCAAGTCAGAAGAATGTAGAACAACCGCGTTTCTTAGCCAGTTAACAACGTGACCTAGCTTTAGCCCGCTTACCTCCGTTAACTGGTTAGCTCCTGTTTTCTAGGGGTTAGCTTTTAGCTACAGAAAGCTCGGAGTTCGCTCGATGTCAATCATCCGCTCCCCTCTGAGCTCCACCTCTTTGCCCATATTTGTATTTTCCGGGCGCGACGACGTGCATGACGCTGCCAAGATGGTGATGGTAGGAACCGCCCACCGAGCTTCAATTCAGCTCTTCAGAAACCTACGGGTGACGTCATGGAGGCGCCGCCCATCTCTTTATATACAGTCTGTGGTTCTCACCCAGAAATTATGACAATGTCGCTTCCTGTCGAGCAATTCACCAAACAGAGAGCTTAAATTAACAGAAATGTCCATCAGGAGCAGCCAAAGTGAGCATAAAGTCTATGTGTGTGTGAAAAATCAAACTAATGGTTCTCTATTGTTGGAATAAAACCAAGAAGATAAAACCCAGCTGAGTCATGGTGGGTTTACTGAGGATAGTTGGGAAATAGTAGCAGAAATAACTGTAATTTGCAGAAAACAGCTGGAGGAATAAGTATGTAAATAGTTTCTGTTTTGCGTTTTAATGCCAATAATTTTCTCCTGAAAGCAACAACGTGGGAATCATCTGCATGTTATTTCTACAAAGTATTATTGTGGTAAATTCTGTGTTGCTTTGGTTGGTCTTTTTGGTGCTAAATCTACTGAAACATTCATTTTACATCAAAGTCTAACATCAGGGGCAGTTCTGAAAAACTCACGTCTGGATGTTTACGGAGATTAAAATGGTTGCGGTTTTATTCGGGCGAAATAAAAAAACCTGGAGGTGAAAATAGCAAATGTTTGGAGTTAAAAGAGACAAAGTCGGGACTCCTCTGAAGAACAGGAACATCCTGCTGCTGCTCGCCTCCAGGCCGGTCCCTCCAGGCCAGTGCTCAGCGGCGGGCCTCCCACTCGGGCTCAGAACGTAGGGATGTGCCCAGGGCCAGGACCAGAAACACTCAATCACCCAGACAGCGACATCCTTTCGCCATCACCATCAGAGAGGCCCCTTTGGGGTGGTGAGAGGGGGGAGGGTTGGGAGAGATATTTATGGGAAGAGCGTTTGCACACACACACACACACACACACACACCCATGCGGCTACGATTCTGTTGATATACTGTCGGCTGGACTGCGAGATGGAGCCATATAGTTCATCTCCTCCTCATTTTTAGCCCCTAAGCAGACCCCTGTAAGTGCTCCTCTGAGTTTTACAGGTTGGCTCTGATGCATGGAGCAGGCGGCATACATCACGCCGTACGCAAACCTATCAGACATGATGTGATCGTTACCATCAGCGATTGCTTTGTTTGAGAATCTCAACCAGGACAATGCTTACACAAGCTGACGCATTGTGACACTGTTTGTTCCAACACACATCCCAGCGTGACGAGGCACATATGTTTACCTATGAGCCGCATTTTAATGCCTCCTTACCTTTGATTTCAGAGCTGAATAATTACAGAGGAAGTCATGTAAAACCCTGTGGCAGATTAGGGAAGCGAGCTGGAAATGGGTTCAAATTGTCGTTGGGAAGTAAAGAGGCTACTTTGTACCACAAGGGGTTTCTTTCCTCAGGCAGACCAGGGGATTAAAAGAAGCTATAAAAGGTCTCTAATGGCATCAGTAATGTCTTGCTGCCATTAAAAACGGTGAGAAAAACATCTGCTTTGCATTTTTCACTCCCCTGCTACTCATTTGTCTTTCAAACTATCAGAGAGAGTGCCACGGCTTCGGTGTGCTCACATTTCCTTACAATAAGCATGTTTTACTGACTTCATCTGATGAGTGTTTGCATTAAATCAGGATTGTATTTTCTCATGCCAAAACAATGCAGAGGTCACAAGTTGTGAAACTGCATTTTCTAAGTCTCGTAGACGGTCTCGGTTTCATCCAGCAGGCAGAGGTGTCGTGTTTAACTGCTTTTGAAAAGGCAGATTTTCATTTCACACCCAGATCTCATCATCAGAGCCAGCTCAGAGTAAACACCGTGATTGCTACATGGCTAGCCTCTAACCATTAGCGATGCCCTGGATCCTCCTCCTTGCCCGGGTTTCTGGGAAGCCGAGGCCCTGCAGAAATCTTTTCAGTCCTTTAATAAACCATAGCCTGCTTCATTAACTTCCCCCTTGCAGAGTGATTGATCGGTGCCAGTCATAGAAAGCCCATCCTCAAACTGCCCACCTCTCTTCAACCGACTAAATACAGCACTTCCTTTTTTTCCTTGCCAGCCAGCTACCACCCATCCCACGATTAAAGGAGAGTATTCACTGTGAGCCAAAGAAGGAGTGGCATCAGCTGTGGATGGCAATGCAACAGTGTTCCTTTTGTTCAAAGGCTGGGTCAAAATCAATTTATGGCTTTCACCATACTGCGCTCGTATTCTTACAGGTCCACATTCTGCAACCCAAAAGGACAAAAAAAAAAAAGAAAAGATTACAACAATGAGCCGTTACACTTACAAAATACATAAAAAGAAAATTTAATGGGATTAAAGGTGCAGTTTATACACAGAATGAGTCATTATTTTCCTGCTGTTAAACAGGTCTCATTAAGTTCCAGTCACTGTGCTCCAGTTTCACTCGTTTCAAGCAGAGACGGAGCTGAAAATTAAATGCATCACGTTGAAAAAGGCTTTAAAATACTCAACAGATATTACCTGAGGAGCAAGGCAGTAAAGTGAGACCTTTATAGCAACATAAGAAACTGCACATGAATACTAATTCAAGGTAAATTACAAATCTGCACTGTAAAATCTAATATGTTGGATTTACTGGAAAAAAAAAAGATCTTTGTTAGGTTGAATCAATAATTTTAATAAACTGATTTAAGATTTTACAACTTTATTGAACGGGTTTCCCCAAACATGGAGCTTTGGAGGTAGAAATCATCAGTGGTGTCATGACTGTTTTAATCTAATTTTAGTTTGTATTATATTTAACATGACATTAAAGTTTACTTAATTTTCCCCCTCTTTTGTTTAACTGAAATATTTAGATAACTTTTATGTGATATCTGACTCATTAATTCACCAAATAAATAAAGTGAAAGAAAGAACTTAAAACAAACTGGGTTATTTTTAAAGATGTTTGATGTTGAATTTAAAACAAAATAAATATACAGATTTTGTCTAACTTTTAATTTCTGATATCAGTATCATATATACTGATATTTTTTGAGCGAGTTGTGTCAAACAAACACAATATAATGAAAACTATACATGGCATCTCTTATATTATGACCTTTTGAGTAAAAGGAGATTTAGCTGAAGAGTTTGATGTATAATATGTGCATGATGTGTAAAAGTTTTGTTATTAAAAAATTAAAATTAAAAATTAAATCGATCATTTTCAATATTGCATTTTAATGCCATTGTTAGCAAATATCGGATATCTAATTTAATCTATCACTAAGCTCCCAAAGTAAAAGTAAAAGTGGCATACAATGAAAAATCTATAATGTGTTTTTAAACATTAAAAATCTCCAGTTCCCCAAATTAAATCATCTGTATTTTTTAACAGTTTCTCAGCAATGATAGGGTGTAACTCTGTAAAGTAAATTGTGACGGACATCTTTCTCTTTACAGACATTTTCCAGGCATTCATATCTCATCCAGGAAGTTTACAATCCATCTGCAAAATGTTTATTCTGAGACTCTATATGGTAAATCCCCAATGAGATAATACCATTATTGATGACATTTTCAAAATAAAAAGGGTCACTGTCACTCTTATGTTGCTAAGAGACATCTGTTTTGATGTGGAAATGATGATAAATTCACTTCCTCTTTAAACTTTCCACTAATCAGAGCTTAAATTCACAGACATGTCCAATCAAGACCCGCTAAAGATTAATAAGCGAGTAGAAAGTTCTATGTTTATCTTTATTAAAGAAAAATGATGATAGTTTATGGCTGAAATATGGTTTTGTGAGAATAGTATAAATAACTGTAAATAAGAAAAAAGTAAATACGTAAATAATTTCTGTTGTGTTTGTCCCAGTACCAATATTTTTCCCATGAAAGCAAAGAATGAAGTGCAGATGGGAAAAGGCTGGTCTTGATGTGTTATTTCTACAAAGTTATTTTCTAGGGGTGGGAAAATCTAATTAAAAAATTGAATATTGAGATTTTTTGTTTCACAATTTTAAAATGGATTTTTTTGATAATTTTTTTTTCTCAAATAAATAAAAATAGCGACGAATTGTGAGAATCGCAATTTAAATCGAATCAGCACCCAAAAAATAGGAATTCTCGTCACAGCCCTAGTACTTAATAAATAAATTCAGTTTTCTTGTTTTGGTTGTTAATTATGATGCCATATCTATTGATACATTCATTAACAATAACCATAAAAAAAAAACCAAACAGATAAAATAAAAACACAAACAAGTGCACCAAAAACACACTATTCAGACTTTAGCATTACAAACTTCAAACAACTTATTTCAAATTAAAGGTGCTTAAAAACTGTGTTAAATTAGGTTATGACTTAAACTGACTTAATATATAATTCATTTAAAATCTGTTGAATTTCCAACTGGGATTTAAAAAAATAAAGTAACACACACACAACCTGCACACAAGCAATGCAACATGCTGGACGCTGTTGACGGAAATGTAAAAGCATGTAGGAAGAAATGCAGCATCACTGCGATGTGACGCCCCCCCCCCATCCTCATGCAGGACCTGGACCTGCTGCTGTGGGATCCTCCACAGAGGATGAATAGAGATACACAGAGGTGCTCCAAGCTGCTGAGCTGCAGTGATAAAGTCAGTAATATCGCTATCTCGCCCTCCTCTCTCAAGAATTGCTATAAACCTATTTCGAAAATTGCAGCCATATATTCAGTGAAGACAGTCGGCTCATCCCGGTGACAGAGCAAACTTTTAGGCTGAATTACGCCGGCGTCATCCAGAAGGGTTTATCAGGGGGGGGTCAATAACTCAGAGGCCCCAATCTGAGACAGGCTGGCCCACTGAAGGCAGCTGCTGTGCCTGCTGCTGCTGTTCAGGACACAAGATGGTGCCCAGTCACACTACTGCACAGCAACAGTGCTCTCTCTCTCTCTCACACACACACACACACACACACACACACACACACACACACACACACACACACACACACACACACACACACACACACACAAACACAGTGTGAAACCCAACAGATAAAAACCTAAACCTTGTCTTTTTATGACCTGGACATACATGGAACCATCTTTTTTCCCCTGAAAGTAGTTTTCTTTTCCTATCAGCTGCAGATATCTGCACCAACTCTGCTTTCTCAGCCCGTCTCAACAACCGCTGGCAAACACAAACAATGCAAACAACACAAAAAAAACTTTTGCTAAATTTGCACAAAAAAAAAAAAAACCTCAGCCGGCTTTATCGCTACCATACCACAACTCTGAAACATGATGCTGTTTTTGCACCATCTTAGACTAAAAAACATATTTCATCCTGTCACTTATCTGCAATTAGCCATGTTAAATGTTTGTCATGTGTAAACACTTAGCAGGATCTGACATCCATCTGATGATAATGAGCTTTTCAGAGGGGATTTTTTTTTTTTTTTGTGCCTGTAGGATGTCACAATGCAAACACATGACTCACAAAAAACATTTAGTCCTTGAGGACAAAGTAAATTGGTATCATTTATTGTAAAATCGGACGTCTTATATTTTCCTGAGTGGGACAGACTCTCCTTTTTCCCTGGGACTTTTTGCCTCTATGTCTGTAGTGTGAAGGGTGATATCAGCAGCTGTATACAATTAGCTGAACTGTGTCCTGCAGCAGGGCTCAAGCTTAACTCATTGTCTTTAAAACTTGTACTATCCAGATGGCCTAACACAAAGTTCCTTCACAGCTTGACCTCCTGAGTCCAGAATCTTATTAATCTAAAGAATAAGTGGCCAGACTTTCAACTTTCCAGAGATGAATGCTGCTGTTTCAGCTGTAATAGTCATCCTCTGCAGTTGCATCAACGACACACATTTCCACGAGCTACATTATATAAATGTATAGAGGCCATGACACTCTAAAATGTAACCTGCACTCATGCTCTGAAAAGCAATGGCTGCTTTACACAAACTACTTTGCTGCACGAGTCAGCAGGAAAAGTGTGTTTGGGTCGGAGCGATACGTGCCCACCCGCTACTCTAAGCTGCATATAAAAGAACACAAGTTCTATCCGACACCCACAGCCATGAGCTAGTTTGCATCTTGCAGACGTCAGACGACAGACAGTTTCATGAGTAGCCACATTTTTTACTGCACAGAGGGGATAATTCTGTTATCACGTGCGCTCCAGATCTGGAGCCAAACAATACCGACTCAGTTCTGATCTCTGCAAATTGATTTTTGCAAACTATCAAGTGGTGTCTTTGAGAGCGAGCTGTCAGAACGCCGACGTGAGACAATCTGATGAGAAGTCGCCCCTTCACTCTGTTTTCAGATATCTGGGATGACTGAAAATCCCCCACATCAGCTTCTAGGGATAAATAATTCACTGCTGTGGAAAACACAGGAATTCCTGTGATTGATTCACAAGCTTCTCACTTCTTAGTTAAACTTAAAGTCATTTTGTGCTCTTTGCTAATCACAGGTGGAAGTATGAAGTCCATCAGTCTGTGACGTCTCTGCAGGGTAGGAGTGTAACATAGTGACGGGGGAGAAGATCCTTTCCTTTGTGTACACGTGTGTTCAGTGTTGTCTCGGCAACAATGTTCCCTCATTGGGCTGTATGTCCCCACCCCGAGCGCTTTTGTGCATGGCAGTGGGCAGGATCCCGCTAGCAGAGCTAATCGTCTACCTGAGGTTTAGCTAAGCAGGCACATGTGTGTCGAGTATACAAGGCATCATCAAAGAATGCCAATAATTACAGAGTTGGGTTATTGCTGTACGTGACTGTTATTTTCATTAACATTCATTTCCCGTCTCCGGTAAGAGTAAATACCCACCCACCAGTGTAATCACAGGTTTATTTCAAACCAGTGCAGCTCCATAATATCAAGCGGATGAGTCTTCATCTTATGAGACGCAAACATATGGAGGGGCAGAGGAAATACTCTGCAGGAGGTAGAAACAGACTACAGTTAAATCTGACTTCTTTTAACAATGACGTCTAGGCAATAAGCCACTTCAAAAGTCCTACAAGATTGTAATATTGCACCAATAACCCCACCGGGAGTCTCTTTTTTTACTTAAATGGTATGACATAAAAAAAAAAAGCAGGGCGCTGGTGGTGTCCAAATGGGAGTGTGTTTGCAGGTCTTTGCAGATTTACGTTGCATTGAAATGCAGGCAACCTTGGCAGGAAATAAGAGATGGGAAAAAAGCCAGCCTTTCATCATTTTCCCCAAATCAGTGCAGGAAATGAATATGGATGCCCTCAGGCGTGAGGGGAAGGAAATTCAGGGGCTGATGAGGTCCCCAAAGGATGCGTCTGGACAGTACCGGAACTTTTCAGCTGGGTCGCTGCCAGGGTGCGAGGGCTGCCACAGAGCATGTAGGAAACACACGCCAACACAACACAAGCAAAAATATAAGGAGACGTAATCACATAAGCAGCTCAGGAACCAGGATAGCGTCTTCAAAACCAAAAGCAGACCCCACCTGAGATGAGGATCAGGTCTGAATGAGGGGAGTGAAGTTACACCGGGTTTCTATAAAGCAGGATGATGAACCTGGATGGTGAAAAGCACACCGGACTCTGTTGGCCCTGTAACATACTCATACTGTAAAACTGGTTAGACTCACTGGGCAAAAAGCCCAAGATCAACACTGAGCAAAACATACACATACACACACATCCAAATAACTTACAGTAAGAGCGGGGGATGCCTAGTCAGGGATTAAAGCAGGATTCCCAAACAGAAACCACAATGGCGGACATACACTGGACGATTTTTGACCCATTTTGAGCCGATTTTGCACTCTTCTGACTAGTTTTCGCGTCAACTTGATTTTTGGCTCAATCCCGTGTTGTGTCTCGTGTTGTCTGCAAAAAGCGATTACCGCCTCGCGACCAGCTCCTGATCAGAAATAGTGGATTGCATTCATTAATTCGTTCATTAGTCCAATGAAGGGTCGCGGGGAAGCTAGAGCCTATCAGGAGTCTCTGAGCGAAAGACGGGGTATACAACTCGCCAGTCCATTGAAAGGCTAGTGGATCGGATGAATGTCAAAACTGTCAAAACTGGCTCCTCGTGATGGTCTCACACAGTAGGGGAAGCAGTGCGTGCCGACTATCAGACTGCACACGCGTGCGCATCGTTGAAGGGAAGAGGAGGGGCAATGGCAGCAATTCTCACTGCGGAACGAACTGGCCAACATCTAGTCCACACACACCGTCTCCATGTAGAATGGCACAAGTCGCCAAGCCAGACGATTTTTTATTTGTACGCATTTAACAAATGATGTTTGTCCCCACTTCAGGGTTCTTATGATGTTACCGTTTCGGTCTGATGCGCCGTGTAAGAACGTACAGTGTGAGCAGTGATGTTGTATCTGAAACAGTGGGCTTCTAAACATCGTATAGTGTGAGAACATGAAAACTTTTAAATCTTGCAATTTATTTGTGCAGTTTGAGGAGGAACTGCGAGACACTATTGAGAAAATCTTACGGTGTGTTGCAGATTTGAAAGAAATAGAAAAACCACACTCCAAAAGGCAAACTAAGGTTTATATTTTAGACTTTGGTATGGAACAGGTTCCTGCTCTCTGAGCTGAAACAGTATCACATGTCCAGACAAAGCTTTGTTTAGTCGGAATTGTCTTTCTGAGACACAAAGATGGAAAAGCTCCATGCAGGTTGCTGCAGTAGCGCAACACTCTGTGGTGCTCATGCTCATGGATGAACATCAGCCTATATGGATTCCATCATTTCTGCAATCTGCCCATGAGTGTTTCAGACACATCCAGATTTTAGAAACTGCAACCTTCTCGTGTTTGTTTGTGTGCTGAAGAACAAAACGAAACAGTTGGTTTTTACAGTTTGCATAAAGAAATTGCGCCGATTGTTTTCTAGCTAGCATCTTCAGATGCAGCTTAATCCGGAGCTGTAGTTCCATCTGGTTTTATCTGAGACCATGGTTTGTTTTTTTTTGGAGCTGATATTTAATCTGGAGCTGCAGGTGGTGAAAAGTGAGCAATGTGCTATGATAAGATTGGCTAATGTTAGCTCGGCGGCTAAAAGGCATGCTGAGAGCTGTCACCAGGATCTTTCAGATGACATCTGATATCTTCAGCTTTGATGAGTTAATTAATGAGACATGACTTACTTTGCATGTCATTTCATACCGTCTGCAGACATTTATAAAGCGGTCACCTTTAAATACTTCTACATGTAATCACAATGATATAACTATTCATGTTAAACACATGGCTAGTTTTTTTTTTTGTTTTTTTTTAACATATTTACATTTTTATTTTTTATTTTTGAAAAATGTCCAGATCAATATAAAAAATCTGTCTTTTGTTTTGTCTTATTATTTGTGTATGTGTGTAAAATCAATATTTGATATCTAACCATCATCTATCTCTCTCTGTAGTTTTAAGAGAATATTGTACAACCCCAATTCCAAAAAATGGGATGTTGTGTAAATAACATGCCAAATAATGAATGGTGTAAATATAGAACATAAATCACTGGTTTCCAAATCTCCTCAGGCCATATTTTATCCCTAACAGAACATAAAAAACATATCAGATGGTAAAAATGAGACATTTTACCATCTCATGCAAAATGTGAGCTCATTTTGAATAATTAAAAGAATCAAGATATAGGAATAAAATTATGAAGCAAATAGTTAAAAAGGAAAAGTAAAAACAGGATGATAGAAAGTTTAATTCCACGGTTTGTTCTGAGTTGTTTTTTTTTTTTTTCCCAGAAACCTTCGGTAAACCAGCAATAATCGCACTGTTCATCATTAAACATGTGGCTCGGTCCTGATCTATTTACATGTCTGTACAGAAGTAAAAGGACACAGGAAGTCAGAATAATGTCTTCCTTTTTTATTGGTTCCATGTCACCTTCAAGTTGGCATTTTCAGCAGTTTTTCAGCATCTTTGTAGGTGAAGAATTATCTCTTTACAAGGATTAAACAATGATGACCGACTGCTTTTAATACAACTAAAACCTAAATTTGAGTCTGAACCTCAAAGTTAATTAGTTTTTTTTAGTTAATTACTTTATCATCAGGGACCATGTAGAAAAACATTATCAAAAGATGGCTTACACCAGATTTAGCCTTAGCTAGTTTCCATTTGCAGTCCCTGGGACAACAAAGTCTTACAATTTAAAAGGAATTAAAACAATCTAAAACAGCTGTACTTACATACAATCACTTTACATTTCTACACACTCAATATCACAAAACATTCAATTTCTCAAAACGCTCTTAATAAAAAAACACATACATACATACAGTACATCCACATATACATAGTTATGTGTAAGTTAAATCCTGCAAGTTAGAAGGCAACCTCTCTCTTTGCTTCTTGGCCCATCTGATGGAATTTCAGTTTTTTCAGTGTAAAAGGTGGTCAGAAGAAGAGAAGAAGAAGAAAGCCGCAGGTGAAAGCAGCAGTATGGTGGTGATAATGGTGATAATGGAGGATATTCCTCTTGTGTTGTTTCCAGATGCATCACTGACCGGTCACCGCACCGCTGTGTCCTGCACAGGTCAGCCTGTGTTAAAGTCAGGCCCTTTGGCAAAAGCAATGATCTGTGTATGACCTCTGTAACATTTTAGGGATGAGCGGGCCCCGGGCGACAGTTACCACGGATACGCAAGCCAGCAGCACGGAGATGGCATGTCAGTCACTGACACAGAGCTGGAAGGACAGGTAGATATTCAGACTGAATAAGAGCTAAATATAACAAGAACTAGTTTGACAGAAGGACAAATGGCCATGCAGAGAGCAGAAAGGATGCAAATAGACATCCTCAACATAGACTGGTTAACCGTGGGAGGGGGTGGAGGGGTGGGGGGGGGTAGCTTTGACAGCTGACTGTTCTAAGGTGCATCAGGTGTGGGTACGTTATGACTCAACGGGACCACCTTGGACTAAATACCTTTCAGGTTCCCTTTGCTGACTGCAACAACGTTGACCTCCCCCTGACACACTGAGAAAATGACCACTTTCTACAAGTTTAAAATGGCCTGGGGAGGGGGGGGCACAGAGACACCAGCAGCAAAAATACAACAGAATCTCTGACTCAATGTTTGTCAGGATGTGAGAGGGAGGAAAATGTGTCCTTGACACCTTGAGCGGTTTTGTATTGAACACAACTTATTTTGACAGTTAGTTCTATATCACTGACATTTGGGAGGCACACACACACACACACACACACACACACACACACACACACACACACACACACACTTCAGACACAAAGTCATTCTTCAAAGAACGACTCAACGTATTGAAAACAAGCTTCAGATAAAAAGAAGGAGTGTAAGCTTCTTGTGTGAGGTGACGTGAGCGGGTCCGGCCATCCGTACGTCCTCATCATCCTCATCATCCTCATCATACTCATCATCCTCATCATACTCATCATCCTCATCATATTCATCATCCTCATCATATTCATCATCCTCATCATCCTCATCATCCTCATCATATTCATCATCCTCATCATCCTCATCATCCTCATCATATTCATCATCCTCATCATCCTCATCATATTCATCATCCTCATCATCCTCATCATATTCATCATCCTCATCATACTCATCATCCTCATCATCCTCATCATATTCATCATCCTCATCATATTCATCATCCTCATCATATTCATCATCCTCATCATATTCATCATACTCATCATCCTCATCATCCTCATCATCCTCATCATATTCATCATCCTCATCATATTCATCATCCTCATCATCCTCATCATCCTCATCATATTCATCATATTCATCATACTCATCATCCTCATCATATTCATCATATTCATCATATTCATCATACTCATCATCCTCATCATCCTCATCATCCTCATCATACTCATCATCCTCATCATCCTCATCATATTCATCATCCTCATCATATTCATCATCCTCATCATCCTCATCATCCTCATCATATTCATCATCCTCATCATCCTCATCATCCTCATCATATTCATCATCCTCATCATATTCATCATCCTCATCATACTCATCATCCTCATCATATTCATCATACTCATATTCATCATCCTCATCATATTCATCATCCTCATCATACTCATACTCATCATCCTCATCATCCTCATCATATTCATCATCCTCATCATACTCATCATCCTCATCATCCTCATCATACTCATCATCCTCATCATATTCATCATCCTCATCATCCTCATCATATTCATCATCCTCATCATACTCATCAGATTAATGAAAAACAGCTGCAACTCAACATTATCCTATATGCTGCCTGAGTTGCAGGTTTCTTCCATCCTGATGCTCATCTGTCCACACACACACACACACACACACACACACACACACACACACACACACACACACACACACACACACACACTCACGCTGGAAGCCATAAAATACAACTGTAACAGATCGTACTATCATAGTTTGCTTTAAGAGGCCTCCCTGTCACCCAGTTAATCTGAAGAATGCTGTTCTGGTTTACAAGTAACAGCTGAAAATCCAGCCGCGGCTTGATGGACAGCATGACTTACGGCCGGCCTGGCCAGCGACCTCCTGAATGTCTGCGCTCGCTCACATATGTGAGGAACAGGCCAACGTGAGAGTCCCTGAAACGCTTGTAAAGAAGTTGGACGATGAATCTGCATCTGTAGACGTTCCGTAGTTCTAAGCAGGTTGAGGGTCTCGTCGTCTGTTTAATAGAAATGGTGAAAAGGAAACATGTCAGCGGTGGCTTTTCCAAGGTTCCTGGAAGGCATCTTCTGACGATGACATCACCACACACCCACATGTGTGTGACGTGTCTGTGCAGTTCTTACCAGCGTGGTGTTTGCTCCCAGTTCAGACACAGTTGGACCATAATTAGACAAACTGCTTCCTGTACAAAGACCTCCCTGTGTAATATTAATCATGTGAGGATAAAGTTGTAAATCCATCCTCTGCGGAAATTCCCCCTCTTTCATGTGTTCTGAAAACATCGCTGGAGCACAGCGCCCGTTTAATCAGATGTCAGCAAACACGAGACGCTTCCCAGGCCTGTAAATTCTGCGGCCGATGAGGATCCGAATCCAACTTTTCCCCTCCGAGGCCATCAAAGAAAAGAAAACAGAAAGGGAGGAAATGAGATGAGGGCGATCAGCGGAGCGCGGTCCGCGCGGCCCGCTGACCTGATCCCCACCGGGTCAAACCGCACGGCTGCGATAGAGCAGAAAAAAAATATTAGGAGTAGATTTGATGAGCTATTTAGCGAAATTAGTTCGTCTTCGTGGAAAATCACGGCATATAAAATGCTGCAGAATAATATTTTCGGTTTCCCAGCTTTCATTTTCTCCTCTAAGTGACGCCATTCGTCATGCACTCATTACAAAGACAGTCGATTCTGAACAAACTCCAATTGCCTCTAATTTCCAACTGAAATAATGCAAGATGCACATTTTTCATCCTCTGACTTTATTATTGTGTGAGCCTGAATAAACTCACAGAAAACTCCTCATAACTCACTGGAAGGTGTTCCACTCTGCACACAATCTGGTAAAATCAAAGTCAAATGAGGCAGAAGATATTTTTAATCCTCAGGTGAATCACTGAAACTCTGGGACTCTGTTTACTTCACACACACACACACACACGCAGATGCTTCAGATGAACGTGAGGGTGGCCTCGCAGGCGGCGACACCAAGAAGAGAGGACTGAAAGCAGGCGCTCAGAGCTCGGCGTCCGAGCCAGAGGCTGCAACACGGCCATGTTGTGTGATTCTGCTTAATCAAGTTGTAAGTACAACAGAATTATTCCACATTCATCACGGACACCTCAGCTGTCACTGCTGTTTAATGAGTATCAATTAAGCTGTTTCAACAGACCAACTCAGCACATAGAGCAGAGACAAACAGGCGGCACAGCCCCGAGGAGACGCTTCCCAACACACACACACACACACCTTACACTCATCTCTTCTGCAAATTAATACACACCATCTGCATCTAACCTGCTTCAACAGCTTCTTTTCATACACACACACACACACACACACACACAATAATTCATTATGGATAATGTCTTTTATATATATGTATGTATATTTATGAAGAACATTTTAAAGATGTTTTAAATCAATTTATTGTTATTATTATTATTATTATTATTATTATTATTATTATTCCTCTCTCAGTACGTATCCCTGGCTTACTATGCTGCTTATTGGCTCTTTTTCTTGTCTTCTCAACTCCTAACTGCTTCAGATGGACCCTTCTGGTTCTGGTTCTGGTTCTGATGGAGGCGTTCCTCCCTAGTTCTGGTCCTGATTAGGTGTTTTTGTTCTTCCTATTTCTGGTCCTGGTTCTGATTTTGATGTTTACTTCCTGCTCCTGGTTCTGCTGGAGGTTTTCCTTCCAGGTTCTGGTTCTGATGCAGGTTTACTTCTTGGTTCCGACGCAGGTTTCCTGGTTCTGGTTCTGATGGTTTTTCCTCGCCACTGCCTCCCGGAGCGGCTCAGGATGGAAGGCGTTGTAGTAACATGGTAATAAGAAAGCAGACTAACGAGGACTAACAGACAGATTTGTTTTAATGAGGTTAAAATTCACACAATGAAGCGTTTCTGTAAACTTGTGATGTTGTGAGCTGGTTGTGTGTAAATAAAGATGAAGTGAATTCATGATGATGACGATGAAGGATTTGTAACTCATGTCTTACAGCGTAACAGGTACGTCGATGGCCTGATACTGTTTTAACAAACTGCACACCAGGTTGCTGCTGCATTTCGGTTCATTGGTTCATCTCAGTGACGTAACTTGAAAGCATCACAACATCATCTGGAATTTAAACAGATTTGTTTCATTAACTGAGGAATTGTGTAAATTCAATTATAGATTTTTTTACATTTGAGTAAAAAAATGTTTTACAGTGTAGTCAGCCTGAACTGCATAGGAGAGGATGAGATGCTGATAATGTGTGTGTGTGTGTGTGTGTGTGTGTGTGTGTGTGTGTGTGTGGGGAGGGGGAATACTTATTATGATATGTTCAGTTAGACTTTATTTTATGTCATTTTACTGAACATGATTTAACTGTTTCCACTGAAGCTGTTTTCTGAGTTTGATTTCTAAATTAAATAAAAGTTAAATAACAGAAAAAAAACACTTTTTTTAATGGGACTCTGTTAAAAATATAATCTAATTATTTACAGGATTTGGTATTAATTAATCTTGATTAATCACAATTTATTGGCATAAAAACATTTGGCCTGAAAAGCAACCTTTTTTTTTTTTTTTTGGTGAATGACTAGATCACATAATAAACACAGATCTTATTACTGTAAAGTCAGGCTATATCAATGTCTTTTTAATTTAATTTAATTTAATTTCCAGTGGAAAAAAAAATAGAAAATAAACCTGGTTAAAACTGAACAGACTTAAAGTGTCATTTTAGGTAATTTAACTAACAGATCTAGTCTACAACAAGTTACAGAAATTTTAACTTTTCATTGTTTTTGTCTACATTCTTCCTGAACAGACATCGATATGTGACAGTAAACAGTCTGGTCCTGCAGCGGAGGGGATCACCTCCTGCTCAGACTGCAGCTGGAAGCTGCATGAAGACTGGTGGGTTCTAGTGGGTTCCAAAAGTCTCAAATAACTCCAGAAAAAGTCATTAAACTTTCTGATTTTTCTTTCATAACAATTGCTTAAGGGGCCTGAAAAGTCTTTAAATACGGCGCCAAACTGCCACGTTTTCAGCGGAAGCAGCAGAATACTGTGTGCATCGGTGTAAACGGTGTACCAGGAAATTGGGCACCAACAAACGTTCCACGATTAAATACATTCATTTTTTAAATGCATTCGTTTTTTTAAATGCATTTATTGTTTTGTGTACTTAAATGTAATTAAAGTGTTAAAAGTCCTGCTTTTACTTTTTAGCGAAGAGTTGCATATTTACATTAAATCCACCTTGTGGAGTGTTTGTTGTTTTTCTGCTGAATACGTCACAAATCTAATCTGGAACAACAATTGAGTTCAGGGTTTGGTTTCAGCAATAAACAATAAATAATACTGTTTTCAACTGTGTGACTGATTCACAAAACATTCACTTCATATCCATATTCCAATTTTCTCCGCATTATTATTCCTCATATTAATAAAAATAATTTTTAACTCTGTTCTGTAACACCTGCATAAATCCATCATTTTAAAGCCTTGCAGGTTTTAAATGACAGTTTCCAGTATGTTTCTGCATAAAAATGCCATTGATGTTACGTCTCCAACACATTTATCAGTTCTGTTATTAAAATAATCCTCAGAAGTTTATCATATTGTTTTAATTCTGTCTACTATCTATGATGATCCCAAACAACGAGCAGAGGGAGGAGAATGATGTGAGATGGTGTGTAATCAGATCATTCATTCCGACCATGTGTTTACCAACGACAAACACTGACAGGAAGTATGAAGTTAGGCGAGCTGGAGACGCTGTTTTCTGGCTCAGAATGACCGAACTGAACAACGTGTGAAGGCCTCTGTTTGACCCCTGATGAGAGACGGACAATCGCGGGCTGGCGAGGTGAGGCGAGCTGCTGGAACATTGACTTGATTCATCAAATTAGGTTGGATGTAATTGTGCTGCATGACGACTCATAAAGCATCTCGGCTATAAAGCTGTCAGGAAGCCATCAGCCGCGCGCTAAATGAAGTTACAAAAGGTGCAAGGTTCACAACTTCATATGGTGCAGCACTTCCTCTGGTCATAACCTCATCATCTGCAGTAACCATGGCGATGAGGAAACTGCAGCTGGTCTACATCTGATAATCTGAGCTTTATTCATAATGTTATCATCACTAAATGCTTTTTTTTTTTTTTACTGTTACTAAAGAAACTATCTTCAGTCTCTAAGTTGGCCTGCAGCTTTAACATTTTTTATTTGTATTATTATTATTATTATTATTAAATCCACCTTAAACTCATTTTCCTAATCTCCTGATTTAGTGCACTGACCTGCCGGAAACTCACGGAGCACACGGTGTGAAGGCAGTTTACCTTTGTAATTGTTACAGATCACACCATTAGCACAATATTGTCATAGCTGCTGCTCCTGCAGTCTGCGGCAGCTGAGGGTTAATTTGCATAATAAATCTTAATTGAAGCTCATTAAGGATTTGATAAGAAGCAAATCAGGTACACCGCGGATAACTTAAGATGAATGTTTTCTCTGTCTTCAGGCCTTCATATACTGAAGGGAAATATCATATTCTTCCATTACTTCACATCCAACATCATTATGGGCTTTTACATTATATATATATATATATATATATATATATATATATATATATATATATATACGCACATATACACACACACACACACACACACACACACACACACACATATATATGTGAGATGATGTGTTTGTAAAGTTCCCTGTGACAACATTGTCGTGAAGTGGCGCTATACAAATAAAGCTGAATTGCATTGACTTAGGGGTGGGAAAAGCTAATCGAAAAATTTAATATTTGAATTTTTAGCTTCACCATTTTAAAATTTTTAATTTTTTTTTTAAATAAATACATACAATTCATAAATTTTTTTTTGTCATTTTTATTATTTTATTGATCTTTTTACCCGTCTTCTTGGGCATTACAGCAACAGAATGATGGTCTAGCTACTGTGTTTTTTTTTTGGTTTTTTTTTTATTGAAATCAAGGAAAATGAAAAGCAAAAACAAAGTTTTGTGTTTTGTTTTTTTTTTGTAAATCTACAAAAATCAGCAACATGGAAGAATTGTGATTCTCACAATCAATTCTGTACTCAAAAAATTGGAATCAAATTGGGACAAATGCACATTGTCACTGCCCTAACATACATATAATATACATTGTATATATTACACGCTTGTGTCTTTTCAAATTTTTTTACTAATGTGTTTATTTTCTGCCTAGTTGCCTTGAATGAAGTTCAGATGTTTCGTCCTCTTCTGAAATCAGAACTAAGTGATTTTAAAGATGCAAAAAATAAATAAATAAAAAGAAAAGAAACACATGATATGGTCACCTCTCTGAGAAGCATCTGTGGTAGGGTTAACCTGATCCGGCTGCGATCGTTTCTGCGAAGCTTCAAACCATCTGGCCAACATGCACACCCTCTGACTGACTACACATGTAGGTCAACTACTACAAGATGGATGTCTTCACTTAAATCACGGTGTCTGAATGGACGCAGATTATTTGTTGCTGTATGCAGACACCCCAGCTGAAGGCCCACGGTGCTACTGTATAAACTCTGAATTCTCATCCTCTAAATCCACATTAATGAACAATGTGAGCCATAAAGTCTCCTCCCTGTGTTCCTCTGTAAACCAGTGGATCTGCAGGGACCTGGACAAAATACCATCATTTCTTTTGTACTGGCAAAAATAATGAGTTCTCCCCTCTTTGCAATAAACTCTCCTAATATTCCAGCTATTGTCAGCCTTAATCAGTAAAGAAGAACAGAAAAAAAATAAAAAGCCGTGACAAGAAATAGTTTCTGTTCTGCAGTGATGATCACATGGAAACATTATCCACATGAATCACCCCAACGGCATATCAAATTGTGTCATTTGCCTGGAAACTAGTGCAGGTCTCAGAGGGAAGGCGAGGTGAACGAGCAGTCGCTGCAGAGAGGTGCACTTGCCTTGAGACCCATCATAACAGGCTGTTTTTTTCCACACAGGAGAGCGCAGCGCTGAGGAACGAGATCAGTGCGCTGGAGGGCACACCAGTCTCCGTTCTTATCACCTAGACAGCGCACCACCCCGTCTCCCCCCCCACCTCCATGCAAACAAAAGCTTTCACAAAACACCAGCCATCTAAACCTGTCACTTTCCTACTATAACTAGTCTGCATGATGAAATGTTCTGAGATCACACCAAAAAAACCCATCCGACTTGACAGGACTCGTTTCTTCCTGACTGTAGTGGAGAAAAAAAAAAAAAAAATGAAATAGCTGATGAGCAGAAAGTTATTACGGGGTGTCTCTATGGAGAGCACTTGCATGTTGGAAAACTGCAAGCTTTGCAACAAAGTGGAAGTTTGGTTTGCTCCCAAGCTAACAAAAATCTCAAGGCTGAATTTGATCAAAACCAAATATTCGCCTGACATGAATTCTGAGAAATTACGCACATTTAATGACTGCTAATGATCACGTTCCTCCGTCTGGCTCCAGAGAACTCGCATGCATTATTTGCTGCTAAGTGCAGCTTTTCAGTAAAATTAAAAAGAAAAAAAAAACTTCTCCAGATGCTTCCTGAGTGCAGGAAGACGGTGTTCCTGCTGCAGCGGTCTGAAGCACAAAACCTGCACAGAAACAGATAAAGCAGCAGAAAGTTTCAAACCATTCAACGGAAAGCAGACCTGGTGTAGAAGCAGAGTCTCAGGTCGTCACCGAGCCGAAATAAATGGAGCAAATCTCCCAGAAAAAGGAAAAACACAGAAATAAAGGAGCTGATTTGCTTTTTCCAGCCAGAATCTCATGTTTTTGTCTGCCACTTTTTTTTCATTCAGAGAGGACTTCCCTTTCCCACCTAAACTGGATAAACAACATCTGCCTTGATCGGAGGATGTTTTCTGAACAAACCACTTAGGAGGAATTTCTGCTCGCCAATTCCCAGAAGCTGCTGTCAGTCACTGGCTGGCACTGCAACACTTAATGCCTTTGTCTGTTCTCCAATTTATCTTGTTAACAGCAAATTGGGCTAACGGTTTGAAGCACAGAGCTATTGTAAAAGGGGGAAAAAAAAAAAAGAAGAACAGAGAGGAATACTCCCACGGCCACGGCATAACTTATGGCTCCCTTCACTCAAAAATGCATCCCCTGCACTTATAGGGCTTGGTGTTTACACCATATATAAACCTGATACACAAATTCAATCCTGGAATCTGCAGCCTGATGGCCTCTGGCTTTCTGATGCTTCTCTGTAATAAAGCAAAGGTTTAGTGCATCCTATTCTGGACCGGTGAGTAATTGGCATTTTAAATTACCATACAGAGCATGTTTGGGAAAGGGAGTAAATCAGAGACAACTGGCCTTTACTGGTTTGGCTCACGTTAACAAATACGCCTGTTAATAACACAATTCCTACAGGAGAGCGCCGCCGCTGAATCCTGGGAATAAATGTTGGAGCTGGGAATTGCTTTTCTTGCCTTTCTTTGTTTTTTTCCTGTCTTTTAACAACACCCTGCAAAACATCATTTCCACCAGGAGGGATACTGCATCTTTAAGAGCGGCACAAAAATGAAACCTATTCCTTTGCATCTCTCCTTGTTCCCCCTCCACACATCATTAAACATATTATTATAACATGACTGTCAGCCTGCGCCTCTCTTCGCTCCATTCTTGCTCTGCCAGGTAATCAATTTGTCGTCACTCTCTGTAACCCCAGTAAAGTCATCAAGTGAAATGAGTTACAGCTGCAAAGAGCCTTCAAGAATACAGGAGGAGAGGGGAAAAAACCGCGAGAAAAATGACAACACAGCCCAGGAATATTCCACCCGCTTGATAGCACATCGCAGGTCTTGAAGATGAAATATTAATGCACAATTTGTTTATCTGCAGGCCCACATCTCTCCGGTGCCAAGCTGTTAATTTTCTATCGGCACAGACAACGGATCAGTCAGTCATGAACTCTTCACAGCCATTAACGGGAGACATTTTGATTAAGTATTCCTAATGTAGTGGATAGGAAAGAATGAAAACACTCTGCCTGCCAACTTTTGATTGACCATTAAGCCACTGATGAATGTGCCTGTCAAAGAGGAGACAATTACCTCAACAATGAAGAAACTCTTCTGGAAGGCTTATTTCTCTGTAGGGCTGACACATTTAGCAGAGTACAGGCGAGGCAGCTGAGAGCGTGTAAACGGATCACTTAGGCATCTTCTCAAAACTTCTCCCAATAAAACCAGGGCCATTGTCTCTAAGAAAGAAAGCAGGGAGGGTGGGGTGGGGGTGGGGGCTTCTGGAGGCTGAAATGTGGGAAAAAATATTTATTGTGAGGCAATGAGCGCCTGCGTGTGCGTGGAAACTGAGAGTGTGGCGTGCAGATAAGGGTCTCAGTATCTTAAGCGGGTATAAAGAGACGCTATTATTGGCAGAGAACAATCGCCATCTGGTTGCTGCATCCGCCGCCGTAATAAAGACCGATAACTTCTCAACACACCACCAGCCCGTAATTACATCCCAGAGAAATACTCCTGATCATCTGAACACTTCTAATCCAGCAGATTCATCGTCGCTGGCGATGCGCTTTGGGGGGAAAGGTGGTGCTACCTTGCTGTGTGTGTGTGTGTGTGTGTGTGTGTGTGTTTGTGTGTGAGAAAGGGCAAAACAAACAAACACCAGGCTGATGTTGGAAGAGGAATTGTGAGATTCACGTTGTGATGAACATGGGCCTCCCTGAAGACCAGATTTAAACGCTTCACTTCCACGTTTTCAGACGCCTGCAGATCCAACTATTCTGCACAAAAAGTCAAATGTGTGTGTTGTAGAGGTGCCCCCCCCCCCCCCCACACACACACACACACACGCACACACATCCCTTCCTTGCCGACAGCGTGCTTTCAGTGTGCGTGAAACCCATTCTCCATTTGTCCATAAGATTATGAGGAGTTCATCCAGAGTTCATCTGCTAGAGATACAGCAGCAGCACATCTTTCACTTCATGTAGCTCAAACCAAACACACACACACACACACACACAACCTTTTTTTCCCCCCTCTCTTTTCTTCTCCTTTTCCTCAAAAAACTTTCTGATCAGTCAGAGAAGAAACACCTTGTGACAGGTCAGAGGATTACTGAGGGACAACAGCACAGCTCTGTTGCTTTCTTTGCTTATCAGTCTCATTTCTTTCCAGTCTGCCATGCAGCAAACTCTCCTCCAACCTGAGACTTTTTGGAGCAACCAAAGCCCAAAACTAATGGTGTCAGGACTCTGTTTGGGGTCCCTCACGTGGGCTTTGGAAGGTCCAGAGAAAATACCAGAATTAGGTGTTAAACCAGTAACATGGGTTTCTTCATCCAGGACGTTTCCAGTTACATAAAGTCCAGATTGAAGATAAACATGGTGCTGTTTGGGACTCAGGGTCTCATCCGTACCGGTCCGGGAGTCCCGACCAGTCCGGGTTGTCCCGACCAGTCCGGGTTGTCCGGGTTGTCCCGACCAGTCCGGGTTGTCCCGACCAGTCCGGGTTGTTCAGACCAGTCCGGGTTGTCCCGACCAGTCCGGGTTGTTCAGACCAGTCCGCGAGTCCCGCAGGATAAAAGTTTGAAAGAGAAACACAGCGTTCTCACCCGAATCCTATCTAAAACCATCACACACACACACACACACACACACCGAGCAGGTTTCTGTGTCTTACCCGCAGCCCGTTTGGGTGCCTGCTGTTTCCTCCGCGGCATTTTCTCTTTCTGTCTCTTCAGTTCAGCTCAGAACCAGCAGAACCAGCAGAACCAGCCAGGTGCGATGTGAACGCGCTCTGCGATAGTCCATGAACACACACACACTGAGTGTGTGTGAGAGTCTTTATTTCGGCTCTTCCGACTTGTTTGGTCCTTGTCGGGATATCAGAAAATCCACGCAGGAATCGCGCTGAAAGCCACAAACACAGATGTGAAATCTTTCTCTTCCTTCACCTTCCTCCTCCTCTTCTTCCTCCTCCGGGCTGCGGATCGTCTCTTCTCACTCTCCGTTTGTGTCCATCAGCGCCGCGTGTCAGTCTGTCCGTCCGCGCGCACTTTCGTGCGGAACAGAAAGGCTCTGATCCTGGTTCTGGTTCGGGTCCTGGTCCTGGTTCTGGTTCGGGTTGTTGCGCGCGGCGCAGGAGGCGATGCCAGCAGACATCGATCCACAGAACAAACTGAACATTAAAAACTCCTCCCTCCTCGCCTGGACTTGATGATGGCAGCTAGACATTTGTTACACTAGATAACCATGAGTTTATTAAAGGAACAGAGGCCAGAGAAAAAAAAAACACACACACACACACATTTTCAGGCAGCTTTTCTTGTCTGTTTTCCTTCTACTTCCGCTTTGCTCGCTGGATTTTAAGACAAGTTTGATATGAATGAAGGTGTCGCGCGCTTCTCCATGAAAACTGTTTCAATCTGAGCTTCAAATATCCAGAAACAAGTTTTCACAACTGATTCTTTTCACTTTCTTCTCCACAACATTTGGACTGAAACGGACCACGAATCCTCAGTCTGGAGGATTAACAGAATATTCCGCCTGCAGCTGCAGGACGGGATCCGGATGGATGGTCTGAGCTGTTGGCCAACTGCTTGCCTAAATAACTCCTAAAACTTGTCAAGTAAATGATCAAATCTGGAGTCAATCTGAAAACAGACAAGCTACCAGTGTAAACCTGCTGAAACTGGAGTGATGTGGTCACGTGACCCAGCAAAGACGCGCAGCAGCTCTCGGACCACAGCAGGCCACTCAGAAGCAAGTCTAAAGAACTACAGCAGTCCATTCTGGTGGTGATGAAGGCATTAACATGGTTTTGAGTTCTTTAGTGTAGGGCAAAACGAAAATAAATAAATAAAACAATTTGAAACTGGTGCAGCATCCAGGTCTTTTCTCTATAACATGTTCAGGAGAACACCTGTCAACTGCCACCATACACCTACCTACCTCTCTGTCTCCAGTTTCTGTCCGAGGCTTGGCTTGCTGCAGACAAGATGCAGAGTAAAAAGAAAACCTGTCATATGCTGGTTTTGTCTGTAATTTTTAATTAAATAATAAGATGACAGACAATTATCCTAAAATACACCTAAAACTGTAATTTCTTTTCTTGTTTAAAATAAATAAAATTATATTTTGGATGAAAATACTGTTAGAAAACATTTTAAGGAGCAGCAGAGCTTTGTTGTATTAAATTAAATAAGTTAATTACAAAAAAAAAAAAAAAATGAATGTGTGAAAAGATCTGATGCATCCTCTCACAGTTTGTGTTCCAAACAGAAGGGAACGTCTGTCAGGGCACACTTCAAAGCTCGGCTAGCAGTGTTGCCAGTTTAGTATCTTTGGTCATATTTAGCTCCCCATCCCTGATTTTAAGTTCTAATAATTTAACTTCAGTGTGAATAAAGTAGTTACTACTGACTACAAAGTCAAACTGTGCTGCTCTGTTTTACTGTGAATGCTACATGACTAATTAACAGTAAAAAAAAAAAAATTGATTGATAGATAGATAGATAGATAGATAGATAGATAGATAGATATATAGATAGATAGATAGATAGTCACTGCGACACCACTGTGATGCCACTGCGACAACACTGCGAAGCCACTGTGACAATACTGCGACGCCACTCCGACAATACTGCCACAATACTGCCACAATACTGCGACGCCACTGCCACAATACTGCGACGCCACTGTGATGCCACTGCGACAATACTGCGATGCCGCTGCGCCGCCACTGTGACAACATTGCGATGCCACTGTGATGCCACTGCGACAATACTGCGACTCCACTGCGACAATACTGCCACAATACTGCGACAATACTGCAACAATACTGCGACAATACTGCAACGCCACTGTGATGCCACTGCGACGCCACTGTGACACCACTGCGACAACACTGCGACACCACTCCGACAATACTGCAACGCCACTGTGATGCCACTGCGACGCCACTGTGACAACACTGCGACGCCACAGCAACACCACTGCGACGCCACTGTGACGCCACTGCGACGCCACAGCAACACCACTGCGACAATACTGCCACAATACTGCAACAATACTGCGACGCCACTGTGATGCCACTGTGACAACACTGCGACTCCACTGCGACAATACTGCCACAATACTGCGACAATACTGCAACAATACTGCGACACCACTGCGACAATACTGCGATGCCACTGTGATGCCACTGTGACAATACTGCAACTCCACTGCGACAATACTGCAACAATACTGCGACACCACTGCGACAACACTGCGACGCCACTGTGACAACCCTGCGACGCCACTGTGACAACACTGCGACGCCACTGCGACAATAGTGCGATGCCACTGCGACACCACTGTGACAGCACTGCGACGCCACAGCAACACCACTGCGACGCCACTGCGACAATACTGCCACAATACTGCGATGCCACTGCAACAATACTGCGACGCCACTGCGACAATACTGCGATGCCACTGTGATGCCACTGTGACAATACTGCAACTCCACTGCGACAATACTGCAACAATACTGCGACACCACTGCGACAACACTGCGACGCCACTGTGACAACCCTGCGACGCCACTGTGACAACACTGCGACGCCACTGCGACAATAGTGCGATGCCACTGCGACACCACTGTGACAGCACTGCGACGCCACAGCAACACCACTGCGACGCCACTGCGACAATACTGCCACAATACTGCGACGCCACTGCGATGCCACAGCAACAATACTGTGACGCCACTGCGACAATACTGCGATGCCACTGCGCCACCACCGTGACAACATTGCAACGCCACTGCGATGCCACTGCGACAATACTGCCACACCACTGCGACAATACTGCGACGCCACTGTGACAACACTGCGATGCCACAGCTACACCACTGCGACGCCACAGCGACAATACTTCCACAATACTGCCACAATACTGCGACGCCACTGCGATGCCACTGCGACAACACTGCGACACCACTGTGACAACACTGCGACACCACTGCGACAATACTACGATACCACTGCGATGCCACTGCGACGCCACTGCGATGCCAATGTGACAACACTGCGATGCCACAGCAACACCACTGTGACGCCACTGCGACAATACTGCCACAATACTGCGACGCCACTGCGATGCCACTGCAACAATACTGCAACAATACTGCGATGCCACTGTGATGCCACTGTGACGCCACTGCGACAACACTGCGATGAAACTGTGAGGCCACTGCGACAATACTGCAAATCCACTGTGATGCTACTGTGACAACACTGCGATGCCACTGTGAGGCCACTGCGACAACACTGCGAAGCCACTGTGACAATACTGCGACGCCACTCCGACAATACTGCCACAATACTGCGACGCCACTGCGACAATACTGCGATACCACTGCAATGCCACTGCGACATCACAGCAACACCACTGCGACGCCACTGCGACAATACTGCCACAATACTGCGACGCCACTGTGATGCCACTGCGACAATACTGCGATGCCACTGCGCCGCCACTGTGACAACATTGCGATGCCACTGTGATGCCACTGCGACAATACTGCAACTCCACTGCGACAATACTGCAACAATACTGCGACACCACTGCGACAACACTGCGACGCCACTGTGACAACCCTGCGACGCCACTGTGACAACACTGCGACGCCACTGCGACAATAGTGCGATGCCACTGCGACACCACTGTGACAGCACTGCGACGCCACAGCAACACCACTGCGACGCCACTGCGACAATACTGCCACAATACTGCGACGCCACTGCGATGCCACAGCAACAATACTGTGACGCCACTGCGACAATACTGCGATGCCACTGCGCCACCACCGTGACAACATTGCAACGCCACTGCGATGCCACTGCGACAATACTGCCACACCACTGCGACAATACTGCGACGCCACTGTGACAACACTGCGATGCCACAGCTACACCACTGCGACGCCACAGCGACAATACTTCCACAATACTGCCACAATACTGCGACGCCACTGCGATGCCACTGCGACAACACTGCGACACCACTGTGACAACACTGCGACACCACTGCGACAATACTACGATACCACTGCGATGCCACTGCGACGCCACTGCGATGCCAATGTGACAACACTGCGATGCCACAGCAACACCACTGTGACGCCACTGCGACAATACTGCCACAATACTGCGACGCCACTGCGATGCCACTGCAACAATACTGCAACAATACTGCGATGCCACTGTGATGCCACTGTGACGCCACTGCGACAACACTGCGATGAAACTGTGAGGCCACTGCGACAATACTGCAAATCCACTGTGATGCTACTGTGACAACACTGCGATGCCACTGTGAGGCCACTGCGACAACACTGCGAAGCCACTGTGACAATACTGCGACGCCACTCCGACAATACTGCCACAATACTGCGACGCCACTGCGACAATACTGCGATACCACTGCAATGCCACTGCGACATCACAGCAACACCACTGCGACGCCACTGCGACAATACTGCCACAATACTGCGACGCCACTGTGATGCCACTGCGACAATACTGCGATGCCACTGCGCCGCCACTGTGACAACATTGCGATGCCACTGTGATGCCACTGCGACAATACTGCGACAATACTGCAACAATACTGCGACACCACTGCGACAACACTGCGACACCACTCTGACAATACTGCAATGCCACTGTGACAATACTGCGACGCCACTGCAACGCCACTGCGACGCCACTGTGACAACACTGCCACAATACTGCGACGCCACTGCGATGCCACTGCAACAATACTGCCATGCCACTGCGCCACCACCGTGACAACATTACGACGCCACTGCGATGCCACTGCGACAATACTGCCACGCCACTGCGACAATACTGCGACGCTACTGTGACAACACTGCGATGCCACAGCAACACCACTGCGATGCCACAGCGACAATACTTCCACAATACTGCCACAATACTGCGACGCCACTGCGATGCCACTGCGACAACACTGCGACGCCATTGTGACAACACTGCGACACCACTGCGACAATACTGCGATACCACTGCGATGCCACTGCGACGCCACTGCGATGCCACTGTGACAACACTGCGATGCCACAGCAACACCACTGCGACGCCACTGCGACAATACTGCCACAATACTGCGACGCCACTGCGATGCCACTGCGATGCCACTGCGACAATACTGCAACAATACTGCGATGCCACTGCTCCGCCACTGTGACAACATTGCGATGCCACTGTGATGCCACTGCAATAACACTGCAACGCCACTGTGACAATACTGAGATGCCACTGCGATGCCACTGCGACAACACTGCGATGCCACTGTGACGCCACTGTGACGCCACTGCGACAACACTGCAACGCCACTGTGACAATACTGAGATGCCACTGCAATGCCACTGCGACAACACTGCGATGCCACTGTGATGCCACTGTGACGCCACTGCGACAACACTGCGATGAAACTGTGAGGCCACTGCGACAATACTGCAAATCCACTGTGATGCTACTGTGACAACACTGCGATGCCACTGTGAGGCCACTGCGACAACACTGTGAAGCCACTGTGACAATACTGCGACGCCACTCCGACAATACTGCCACAATACTGCGACGCCACTGTGATGCCACTGCGACAATACTGCGATGCCACTGCGCCGCCACTGTGACAACATTGCGATGCCACTGTGATGCCACTGCGACAATACTGCGACAATACTGCGACAATACTGCAACAATACTGCGACACCACTGCGACACCACTCTGACAATACTGCGACGCCACTGTGACAACACTGCGACGCCACAGCAACACCACTGCGACGCCACAATACTGCAACAATACTGCAACACCACTGTGACAACACTGCGACGCCACTGTGACGCCACTGCAACGCCACAGCAACACCACTGCGACAATACTGCGATGCCACTGTGATGCCACTGTGACAATACTGCCACAATACTGCGACGCCACTGCGATGCCACTGCGACAATACTGCAACAATACAGCGACGCCACTGCGATGCCACTGCGACAATACTGCAACAATACTGCGATGCCACTGCGCCGCCACTGTGACAACATTGCGATGCCACTGTGATGCCACTGCGATAACACTGCAACGCCACTGTGACAATACTGAGATGCCACTGCGACAACACTGCGATGCCACTGTGATGCCACTGTGACGCCACTGCGACTCCACTGCGACGCCACTGTGACGCCACTGTGACAATACCGCAACAATACTGCGACACCACTGCGACAATACTGCCACGCCACTGCGACGCCACAGCAAAGCCACTGTGCTACCACTGCGATACTACTGCAAAGCCACAGCAAAGCCACTGTGCTACCACTGCGATACTACTGCAAAGCCACAGCAAAGCCACTGTGACATAAAACAGGGAACTGTGGAAGGAGGAAGGAGGATATTCTACAAACATTTAACAACTGATCTGGATAAACTAAAGAAGTTGCAAATGATCGCCTCAATAAATAAAACAAACAAACATTACTTACTGTTTGTACACTACAGTCAAATCTGAAGGGAGACATGTGTCCAAACCTTTGACTGGCCACGTTTGTTAGTTTTAAAATCCTGCTTGCTTTCATTAAAGTTTTAATATTTTTGTTAACTTAGCTTAGCCTGTATGCTGAACCAAATGATACAATATAAGACAATCAACTAGTGGAATTAATTTGGTTTTAAACCAGTAAAAATGGCCTGAAACTCACACGTTTGTGTAATAAAAAGAGTTGGTATTTAAAGAATGAAGTAAGTTTACTTTTGATCATCAAAAAGTCTGTTCTAAAAAGAAAAATTAAGACAAGAATGAGAAGCAAGAAAACCCTCTGATCTGTATGTGTGCTTTTTATTTTTTAAATAATATCAATAGATATTCCAGTAACGTCAAGCAGCAATGCTTAGACGATGTTGTTCATCACCTGCCAGGAAACATGATGACATGAGACGAAGAACTCAGGCGGGAAAATGTTTGGAAAGCGCAGTGGAATAAAGCATAAAAATGTGGATTTCACACTTTGGATGAAAATATGGGAATTTATTTAAACAATAAGCAACATGGGCCCAGTTTGATGAAAGAAAAAGGTCTACTCCTGATATCAGGCTGAGAGGTGAGGAGGTGTACTTGGACTGGATGACGCAGGTTCTCGTCATTGGACTAGTAACAAAGGTGGATCATTGTCGGCCTTTGAGCAAGGCCTTGACCTCCAACAGCTCCCTGGACTCCTGAAAACCAGGCAACCTGGTGCTGATAATACTGATCAAGGCAAGTAATAAGCAGTGGTTGGTTTTCCTGATTGATATGTCTGTTTATTACATAATGACTGTTGAAGAACCTTTTATAAAATCACCTAATCAAACCAGTTGATAGTTGTACTCTCTGTAACTTCAACATTCATTTTTTGTTTTTTTTTATTATTATTGAGCATATCAACAGGTAATTTAGTTATTAACAGGCTGACGTCTGTCATTGAACAAGGAAATAAGACAAAAGATCCAGTGTGTAAAGTATAAATAAGTTCTGATATGGATTTTTTCGTGTTATTTCATAATATTTTTCTGTTGCTCCAGGTGTAATTAATATTTTTTGTTTGTTTGTTTGCTTGACAGTGTGAGCTGTCACATTGCTGGGTCAGAATGTGACACTAATTCAGTGGAAACTATCTGAAACATGAGAGAAGTGCCGTTTTAACTCACAGTAAAACTCACACTAATCAGTTTCAGTGCGGTTTGGTTTAGATGGTGAAAACTTTGCTCTCAGCTAACCTGCTTCTCTTAGCTTTAGCTCATCTGACAGCTTCAGTTTCTGTCGACTGCAGGGAACTTTGATTGTTTCACACGGCTCATTGTATCTTTTATCTTTCATAAAGGCTAAAATATCTTTAGTTTTTTTACCAACAGAAATACAACATGATCAGAGATCCTGCTACAGAATGAAACATAACTGTAGAGAAAATAAGCTGATAAAGTGTTGACACAAAGTTAAATAATTCAAGCATAGTCTCCAAACTCTTTCACTGATCATTCTAGATAATGACCATAGAAAAATAAATCTGCTTTCTAATAAAGAAAAAAAAGCAGTGGATCATGATAAAGAGGAGGGAGATAAAGGAAAACTATTTAACTCTTTTATTTTGATTGTTGGAGGAAGTGATGGATCTGCTGCAGGACTCCAAACGTGTTTGGATGGAATATATACAGGATCTTTATTCACACCTTAAAGACACACTTTAAACTACACAACCTCAGCCATTTCCCTGTCAGTGTCTCCTATTGACGGCTAATTCAGCGTCCATCTTGCATCCTACCTGACCTGTTAGCTCTCTCCAGCAAACAAGATGACTCTTGTTTTGTCTCTTTCTCTCTTTAAATCTTCGTGTGTTTCTTTGTTAAATCAGCAACGTTATTTGTTCAAATCAGCCAGTTCTTTATTATACTGCGAAGCGAAACGTCACATTGTGTCCCGGATGTAAAAGTTGTATCGTGTGGTTTCTCAGCCTTGAGACACTGCTGGGTTGCAGTAGAAATGCACATGATAGATGTCACTTTGCCATCTAACAAGTCCAAGTCATGATGTTTTAGGGTAAAAAAAAAAGTTACAGAATGCATCTTTAATACATGTTTTTCATGTTTTACTTTGCTAAACTAAACTTGGAACAAAAAGTAAATAAGAGTGTTTGTAGATTATTTCCTTCCTTGTAAAAACGTTTCTTCCTTTCAGCCAAAAAGCTGATTCTGCTGTTGACTCTTGTTTGGACTCGTAAACGGAGCAACAGTTATGAGAAAAATTGGTTTGTGGGATGAGCAGCAGAGTTGTGTCCATGTTCTGCTCCTGCTAAACAGCTGTGTAATTCCCTGGAAGCAACAGGAAATAACTCGGGGTGTATCAAAATAAAAGCACAAATACTTTACCCTTCTTCCACCATGTGATAAATGAAACTTAAAATTCAGAATTATTTAGTTATTATAAAAAAAAACACACAAAAAAAAGCATAAATATTGGAAATAAAACAAGTATAAGAAACAACATGATTCCACTGAATGCTGATTTTTAGTCTTTAAACCAGTGTTGATGTCACAGCTCCATATTCACACACACACACACACACACACACACACACACACACACACACACACACACACACACACACACACACACACACACACACACACACACACACACACACAGGGTGTCCAGATGATTGATGAGCTGCTTGCAGTCCTGACCTCAGCTCCACCGAACACTTGGGATCATCTCGGGCTTCTGTTGGTACCAGAGAGACCAGTATCTGACTGGCGACAGATACTGGTTAGGAGTGGGATGCCATCCCACAGCAGTGTTCGCAGACGAGGCACCATGCTGTGACTGGCTGTGTTTGTTTGTTAAATGCAAACATTGTTAAATAACCAGCATGTCGTTTCTTCAGACTTCAATCATCCCATCCGATAAACGACACTAAACAGGAGTCAACAGCAGAATCGGATGTTTGGCTGAAAAGATTTTGACAGTTTTTTTTACCCACAGACTCAACTCTGCTGCTCATCCCACAAATGCAGCTTCCTCACAAACGTGGCTCCATTTAAAAGGAAACAGTCTCCGTTTTACTCTGCGCTGTCTGCTGATGGTTATCTCACTCTGCAGAGTAAAGCTTCTGTTTCACTTGAAAAGCTCCTCGTGGTCTAATCAAATATGAGGCTCAGGTGATGGATGACTTCATTTCAGAGAGACAACACCCCTCAGAGATCCAGGCTCGCCCCACATTACAAATGGCTTCCTGATAATATTCCATCACCCTCCTTTGTGTCTGTCACTCATTTTGCCAATGATACCAGAGACCTCCCGTGAACTCCTCTTGAACCCAAGTGATCAATCACTGCTGGGATCAGGTTTGAGTCTTACCTGTCTGACAGCTCTGAGCACGCTGTGTTTACACGAAGCATGTGTTGGTGACAGCCGCTACACCAGCGCCCACCACCTCACCTTATCTCTCCCAGAATGGCCTCGTTCCGCTGACGCTCACGTCTGCGCTGCATTTGCAGCATCCGCCTCTCCTCACCTGTACGCGCCAACGTGAAAAGAAAAAGTTTTTCTTCAGAGCTCACATCCAAAACGTCCCACCACCCGTTCATGCGTGACACCGGTGTGCAGATGGTACAATCCATCATCCCAAAAGTCTCTTCACTCACGTGCTTTCAGCTCTCATTCCTGGCTGCTTGAGGATTTTCCAGGATACAACTTCAACAGATTTCCCTGCCATGCATTGGCCGCTGTAACACGTGTGACAAACGTGCATCTTGTTAGAGCTGTTTTAGAGCCACCTGTGGTCCTCCTCCCCCCACCAGGAACCAGTACAGGTTCCTGTTAGAGAATTTTACAGACATGTAAACTTGATGTCCAGTCGGCTTTAAAGCAGCAAGTCTGCCGATACTCCAGAAACCCACTTCTGACATCTTTTTCTTTAAACTTGAACAAAGTTTGGGCCATGTGGAGGTTGGAGTACATTTAAAGTTACCAGTTAGATCCGGGGCGTCCAAAGTCGTTTCTCGAGGGCCGATGTCCTGCTGGTTCTCCATGTACCACACCTGGCTCACATTAATGGTATTCACGAGCAAATGAAGTTCTGCACAATGACTGGTTCATTAGAGTCAGGCGTGTTGGATCAGGGATACATGGAAAACCTGCAGGATTGTGGCCCTAGGGTGTCAGAATCCAGTCCTCGAGGGCCGGAATCCTGCAGGTTTTTGTTGTTTCCCTCCACCAACACAGCTGATTCAAATCAATGGATCCAGCAGCTTCTTGTCAACCTGTTTGACTGTCGGTCAGGTGTGTTGGAGCACAGAGACAACAAAAACCTGCAGGATACCGGCCCTCCAGGACTGCAGTTTGACACCCCTGCCCTCGAGAACCAGAGCTGGATGTCCCTGAGTTAGACATTTGAGAACATTGGAGATGTTTGATGTCAGTCAGGTAGGGGGCGGGTGGAATCCATATTCTGCTTCAGGTTTGCATGCTTGACTGGAGCAAAACAGAGTTTTCTCATATTTGTGTTTCATGTAGACGGATCCAAACCGTGCTGCAGCATCTGGAGCCACTTTCTCTGCTTCCTGATGAGAAAAGATGGCCAAAGCTCATCTCCTCAAGACACTCAGACATGGTTTTTGTGTTTCACTCCAATAAGGCCCGCTGGCTCCAGCTGCAAACTCTGCAGAGGAGTTTCATGCACACCTGCAGCCATGTCTTCACACACCAACATACACACATTCTGAAGACTTTCTACATGTACATGTATTTGTCATCACACCTTTTTGGACTCAACACCTTTTTTCTTTATTCCGTCAACAAATGTGATTCCTTCATGTGGCCAGTCCACCTTAGAGGCCACTTTACCAGATTTGGATCCAGATTTAGAGACTTTGCTGAATTTGCTTCTTACTGCAGCTCCTGACTCAGATTAATGGGTTAACGTGTTTGGTCAGAAACTTTTTTTTTTTTTTCCAAAAAGCAACAAGCAACTGATCTATCAGCTTTTAATACGAACCTTTCAGTTCACAGAGAAGGCAGGCTTGCTGTCTTATAGGAGCAGTGCAGTGACCAAGACGCAGCTTTTAAAGTAGGGTGATGTGACCAAACTCTCGTTTCACGATAAAGCAAATTTTATATTCCCATAACGATATACATAACAATATAAAATTGTTTTATATCTATCTATATATATATAATATATCATATATATATATATATTATATATATATATATATATATATATAATTTTGTGTCAGTCATCAGTTATGTATCA